>NC_088241.1:45540422-45840422 GCF_036934945.1 Oncorhynchus masou masou | reverse complement strand
GTGTGTAGAGAGACAGAGACACTGTGTGTAGAGAGACAGAGACACTGTGTATAGAGACAGAGACACTGTGTATAGAGACAGAGAGACTGTGTGTAGAGACAGAGACACTGTGTGTAGAGAGAAAGAGACACTGTGTATAGAGACAGAGAGACTGTGTGTAGAGAGACAGAGAGACTATGAGTAGAGAGACAGAGAGACTGTGTGTAGAGACAGATAGACTATGTGTAGAGAGAGAAAGACTGTGTGTAGAGAGACAGAGAGACTGTGAGTAGAGAGACATAGACACTGTGTGTAGAGACAGAGAGACTGTGTGTAGAGACAGAGAGACTGTGTGTAGAGACAGAGAGACACTGTGAGTAGAGACAGAGAGACTGTGTGTAGAGAGAGAAATACTGTGTGTAGAGACAGAGAGACTGTGTGTAGAGACAGAGAGACTGTGTGTAGAGACAGAGAGACTGTGTGTAGAGAGACAGAGACACTGTGTGTAGAGACAGAGACACTGTGTATAGAGAGAAACAGAGACTGTGTGTAGAGAGACACAGACACTGTGTGTAGAGACAGAGAGACTATGTGTAGAGAGACACAGACACTGTGTGTAGAGACAGAGAGACTATGTGTAGAGAGACACAGACAGTGTGTGTAGAGAGACACAGACACTGTGTGTAGAGGGACAGAGACACTGTGTAGAGACAGAGAGACTGTGTGTAGAGACAGAGAGACTGTGTGTAGAGACAGAGAGACTGTGTGTAGAGAGACAGAGACACTGTGTGTAGAGACAGAGACACTGTGTATAGAGAGAAACAGAGACGGTGTGTAGAGAGACACAGACACTGTGTGTAGAGAGACAGAGAGACTGTGTGTAGAGACAGAGAGACTGTGTGTAGAGACAGAGAGACTGTGTGTAGAGACAGAGAGACTGTGTGTAGAGACAGAGAGACTGTGTGTAGAGAGACAGAGACACTGTGTGTAGAGAGACAGAGAGACTGTGTGTAGAGAGACAGAAAGTCTGTGTGTAGAGACAGAGAGACTGTGTGTAGAGAGAGAGAGAGACTGTGTGTAGAAAGACAGAGAGACTGTGAGTAGAGAGACAGAGACACTGTGTGTAGAGACAGAGAGTCTATGTGTAGAGAGACAGAGAGACTGTGTGTAGAGACAGAGAGACTGTGTGTAGAGAGACAGAAAGACTGTGTGTAGAGAGACAGAGACACTGTGTGTAGAGAGACAAAGACTGTGTGTAGAGAGACAGAGACACTGTGTGTAGAGAGGCAGAGACACTGTGTATAGAGACAGAGAGACTGTGTGTAGAGACAGAGAGACTGTGTGTAGAGAGACAGAGACACTGTGTGTAGAGACAGAGAGACTGTGTGTAGAGAGACAGAGAGACTGTGTGTAGAGACAGAGAGACTGTGTGTAGAGAGACAGAAAGACTGTGTGTAGAGAGACAAAGACACTGTGTGTAGAGAGACAAAGACTGTGTGTAGAGAGACAGAGAGACTGTGTGTAGAGAGACAGAGAGACTGTGTGTAGAGACAGAGAGACTATGTGTAGAGAGAGAAAGACTGTGTGTAGAGAGACAGAGAGACTGTGTGTAGAGAGACAGAGAGACTGTGTGTAGAGAGACAGAGAGACTGTGTGTAGAGACAGAGAGACTGTGTGTAGAGACAGAGAGACTGTGTGTAGAGACAGAGAGACTGTGTGTAGAGACAGAGAGAATGTGTGTAGAGACAGAGAGACTGTGTGTAGAGAGACAGAGACACTGTGTGTAGAGACAGAGAGACTATGTGTAGAGAGACACAGACAGTGTGTGTAGAGAGACACAGACACTGTGTGTAGAGGGACAGAGACACTGTGTGTAGAGACAGAGAGACTGTGTGTAGAGACAGAGAGACTGTGTGTAGAGACAGAGAGACTGTGTGTAGAGAGACAGAGACACTGTGTATAGAGAGAAACAGAGACTGTGTAGAGAGACACAGACACTGTGTGTAGAGAGACAGAGAGACTGTGTGTAGAGACAGAGAGACTGTGTGTAGAGACAGAGAGACTGTGTGTAGAGAGACAGAGACACTGTGTGTAGAGACAGAGACACTGTGTGTAGAGACAGAGACACTGTGTATAGAGAGAAACAGAGACTGTGTGTAGAGAGACACAGACACTGTGTGTAGAGACAGAGAGACTATGTGTAGAGAGACAGACAGTGTGTGTAGAGAGACACAGACACTGTGTGTAGAGGGACAGAGACACTGTGTAGAGACAAAGAGACTGTGAGTAGAGAGACAGAGACACTGTGTGTAGAGAGACAGAGACACTGTGTAGAGACAAAGACACTGTGTGTAGAGAGACAGAGACAGAGTGTATAGACAAAGAGACTGTGAGTAGAGAGACAGAGACACTGTGTGTAGAGAGACAGAGACACTGTGTGTAGAGAGACAGAGACACTGTGTATAGAGAGACAGAGACACTGTGTATAGAGACAGAGAGACTGTAAGTAGAGAGACAGAGACACTGTGTGTAGAGAGACAGAGAGACTGTGTGTAGAGACAGAGAGACTGTGTGTAGAGACAGAGAGACTGTGTGTAGAGAGACAGAGAGACTGTGTGTAGAGAGACAGAGACACTGTGTGTAGAGACAGAGAGACTATGTGTAGAGAGAGAAATATTGTGTGTAGAGACAGAGAGACGGTGTGTAGAGAGACAGAGACACTGTGTGTAGAGACAGAGACACTGTGTATAGAGAGAAACAGAGACTGTGTGTAGAGAGACACAGACACTGTGTGTAGAGACAGAGAGACTATGTGTAGAGAGACAGACAGTGTGTGTAGAGAGACACAGACACTGTGTGTAGAGGGACAGAGACACTGTGTATAGACAAAGAGACCGTGAGTAGAGAGACAGAGACACTGTGTGTAGAGAGACAGAGACACTGTGTATAGAGAGACAGAGACACTGTGTATAGAGACAGAGAGAGTGTGTGTAGAGACAGAGAGACTGTAAGTAGAGAGACAGAGACACTGTGTGTAGAGAGACAGAGAGACTGTGTGTAGAGACAGAGAGACTGTGTGTAGAGACAGAGAGACTGTGTGTAGAGAGACAGAGAGACTGTGTGTAGAGAGACAGAGACACTGTGTGTAGAGACAGAGAGACTATGTGTAGAGAGAGAAATATTGTGTGTAGAGACAGAGAGACGGTGTGTAGAGAGACAGAGACACTGTGTGTAGAGAGACAGAGACAGAGTGTATAGACAAAGAGACTGTGAGTAGAGAGACAGAGACACTGTGTGTAGAGAGACAGAGACACTGTGTATAGAGACAGAGAGAGTGTGTGTAGAGACAGAGACACTGTGTGTAGAGAGACAGGGACACTGTGTGTAGAGAGACAGAGACACTGTGTAGAGACAAAGAGACTGTGAGTAGAGAGACAGAGACACTGTGTGTAGAGAGACAGAAAGACTGTGTGTAGAGAGACAGAAACACTGTGTGTAGAGAGACAGAGAGACTGTGTGTAGAGACAGAGAGACTGTGTGTAGAGACAGAGAGACTGTGTGTAGAGAGACAGAGACACTGTGTGTAGAGAGACAGAGACACTGTGTGTAGAGACAGAGAGACTGTGTGTAGAGAGACAGAAAGACTGTGTGTAGAGAGACAGAGACACTGTGTAGAGACAAAGAGACTGTGAGTAGAGAGACGGAGACACTGTGTGTATGGAGACAGAGACACTGTGTATGGAGACAGAGAGAGTGTGTGTAGAGACAGAGAGACTGTGTGTAGAGAGACAGGGACACTGTGTGTAGAGAGACAGAGACACTGTGTGTAGAGAGACAGAGAGACTGTGTGTAGAGACAGAGAGACTGTGTGTAGAGAGACAGAGACACTGTGTAGAGACAAAGAGACTGTGAGTAGAGAGACGGAGACACTGTGTGTAGAGACAGAGAGACTGTGTGTAGAGAGACAGAAAGACTGTGTGTAGAGAGACAGAGACACTGTGTGTAGAGAGACAGAGAGACTGTGTGTAGAGACAGAGAGACTGTGTGTAGAGACAGAGAGACTGTGTGTAGAGAGACAGAGAGACTGTGTGTAGAGAGACAGAGACACTGTGTGTAGAGAGACAGAGACACTGTGTGTAGAGACAGAGACACTGTGTGTAGAGACAGAGAGACTATGTGTAGAGAGAGAAATACTGTGTGTAGAGACAGAGAGACTGTGTGTAGAGAGACAGAGACGCTGTGTGTAGAGAGACAGAGAGACTGTGAGTAGAGAGACAGAGAGACTGTGAGTAGAGAGACAGAGACACTGTGTGTAGAGAGACAGAGAGACTGTGTATAGAGAGACAGAAAGACTGTGTGTAGAGAGACAGAAAGACTGTGTGTAGAGACAGAGAGACTGTGTGTAGAGAGACAGAGAGACTGTGTGTAGAGAGACAGAGACACTGTGTGTAGAGAGACAGAGACACTGTGTGTAGAGACAGAGACACTGTGTGTAGAGACAGAGAGACTATGTGTAGAGAGAGAAATACTGTGTGTAGAGACAGAGAGACTGTGTGTAGAGAGACAGAGACGCTGTGTGTAGAGAGACAGAGAGACTGTGAGTAGAGAGACAGAGAGACTGTGTGTAGAGAGACAGAGAGACTGTGTGTAGAGAGACAGAAAGACTGTGTGTAGAGAGACAGAAAGACTGTGTGTAGAGAGACAGAAAGACTGTGTGTAGAGACAGAGACACTGTGTGTAGAGACAGAGAGACTGTGTGTAGAGACAGAGAGACGGTGTGTAGAGAGACAGAGACACTGTGTGTAGAGAGACAGAGACAGAGTGTATAGACAAAGAGACTGTGAGTAGAGAGACAGAGACACTGTGTGTAGAGAGACAGAGACACTGTGTATAGAGACAGAGAGAGTGTGTGTAGAGACAGAGACACTGTGTGTAGAGAGACAGGGACACTGTGTGTAGAGAGACAGAGACACTGTGTAGAGACAAAGAGACTGTGAGTAGAGAGACAGAGACACTGTGTGTAGAGAGACAGAAAGACTGTGTGTAGAGAGACAGAAACACTGTGTGTAGAGAGACAGAGAGACTGTGTGTAGAGACAGAGAGACTGTGTGTAGAGACAGAGAGACTGTGTGTAGAGAGACAGAGACACTGTGTGTAGAGAGACAGAGACACTGTGTGTAGAGACAGAGAGACTGTGTGTAGAGAGACAGAAAGACTGTGTGTAGAGAGACAGAGACACTGTGTAGAGACAAAGAGACTGTGAGTAGAGAGACGGAGACACTGTGTGTATGGAGACAGAGACACTGTGTATGGAGACAGAGAGAGTGTGTGTAGAGACAGAGAGACTGTGTGTAGAGAGACAGGGACACTGTGTGTAGAGAGACAGAGACACTGTGTGTAGAGAGACAGAGAGACTGTGTGTAGAGACAGAGAGACTGTGTGTAGAGAGACAGAGACACTGTGTAGAGACAAAGAGACTGTGAGTAGAGAGACGGAGACACTGTGTGTAGAGACAGAGAGACTGTGTGTAGAGAGACAGAAAGACTGTGTGTAGAGAGACAGAGACACTGTGTGTAGAGAGACAGAGAGACTGTGTGTAGAGACAGAGAGACTGTGTGTAGAGACAGAGAGACTGTGTGTAGAGAGACAGAGAGACTGTGTGTAGAGAGACAGAGACACTGTGTGTAGAGAGACAGAGACACTGTGTGTAGAGACAGAGACACTGTGTGTAGAGACAGAGAGACTATGTGTAGAGAGAGAAATACTGTGTGTAGAGACAGAGAGACTGTGTGTAGAGAGACAGAGACGCTGTGTGTAGAGAGACAGAGAGACTGTGAGTAGAGAGACAGAGAGACTGTGAGTAGAGAGACAGAGACACTGTGTGTAGAGAGACAGAGAGACTGTGTATAGAGAGACAGAAAGACTGTGTGTAGAGAGACAGAAAGACTGTGTGTAGAGACAGAGAGACTGTGTGTAGAGAGACAGAGAGACTGTGTGTAGAGAGACAGAGACACTGTGTGTAGAGAGACAGAGACACTGTGTGTAGAGACAGAGACACTGTGTGTAGAGACAGAGAGACTATGTGTAGAGAGAGAAATACTGTGTGTAGAGACAGAGAGACTGTGTGTAGAGAGACAGAGACGCTGTGTGTAGAGAGACAGAGAGACTGTGAGTAGAGAGACAGAGAGACTGTGTGTAGAGAGACAGAGAGACTGTGTGTAGAGAGACAGAAAGACTGTGTGTAGAGAGACAGAAAGACTGTGTGTAGAGAGACAGAAAGACTGTGTGTAGAGACAGAGACACTGTGTGTAGAGACAGAGAGACTGTGTGTAGAGACAGAGAGACTGTGTGTAGAGAGACAGAGACACTGTGTGTAGAGAGACAGAAAGTCTGTGTGTAGAGACAGAGAGACTGTGTGTAGAGAGACAGAGAGACTGTGTGTAGAAAGACAGAGAGACTGTGAGTAGAGAGACAGAGACACTGTGTGTAGAGACAGAGAGTCTATGTGTAGAGAGACAGAGAGACTGTGTGTAGAGACAGAGAGACTGTGTGTAGAGAGACAGAAAGACTGTGTGTAGAGAGACAGAGACACTGTGTGTAGAGAGACAAAGACTGTGTGTAGAGAGACAGAGACACTGTGTGTAGAGAGGCAGAGACACTGTGTATAGAGACAGAGAGACTGTGTGTAGAGACAGAGAGACTGTGTGTAGAGAGACAGAGACACTGTGTGGAGACTCAGAGAGACTGTGTGTAGAGAGACAGAGAGACTGTGTGTAGAGACAGAGAGACTGTGTGTAGAGAGACAGAAAGACTGTGTGTAGAGAGACAAAGACACTGTGTGTAGAGAGACAAAGACTGTGTGTAGAGAGACAGAGAGACTGTGTGTAGAGAGACAGAGAGACTGTGTGTAGAGACAGAGAGACTATGTGTAGAGAGAGAAAGACTGTGTGTAGAGAGACAGAGAGACTGTGTGTAGAGAGACAGAGAGACTGTGTGTAGAGAGACAGAGAGACTGTGTGTAGAGACCGAGAGACTGTGTGTAGAGACAGAGAGACTGTGTGTAGAGACAGAGAGACTGTGTGTAGAGACAGAGAGAATGTGTGTAGAGACAGAGAGACTGTGTGTAGAGAGACAGAGACACTGTGTGTAGAGACAGAGAGACTATGTGTAGAGAGACACAGACAGTGTGTGTAGAGAGACACAGACACTGTGTGTAGAGGGACAGAGACACTGTGTGTAGAGACAGAGAGACTGTGTGTAGAGACAGAGAGACTGTGTGTAGAGACAGAGAGACTGTGTGTAGAGACAGAGAGACTGTGTGTAGAGACAGAGAGACTGTGTGTAGAGAGAAACAGAGACTGTGTAGAGAGACACAGACACTGTGTGTAGAGAGACAGAGAGACTGTGTGTAGAGACAGAGAGACTGTGTGTAGAGACAGAGAGACTGTGTGTAGAGAGACAGAGACACTGTGTGTAGAGACAGAGACACTGTGTGTAGAGACAGAGACACTGTGTATAGAGAGAAACAGAGACTGTGTGTAGAGAGACACAGACACTGTGTGTAGAGACAGAGAGACTATGTGTAGAGAGACAGACAGTGTGTGTAGAGAGACACAGACACTGTGTGTAGAGGGACAGAGACACTGTGTAGAGACAAAGAGACTGTGAGTAGAGAGACAGAGACACTGTGTGTAGAGAGACAGAGACACTGTGTAGAGACAAAGACACTGTGTGTAGAGAGACAGAGACAGAGTGAATAGACAAAGAGACTGTGAGTAGAGAGACAGAGACACTGTGTGTAGAGAGACAGAGACACTGTGTGTAGAGAGACAGAGACACTGTGTATAGAGAGACAGAGACACTGTGTATAGAGACAGAGAGACTGTAAGTAGAGAGACAGAGACACTGTGTGTAGAGACAGAGAGACTGTGTGTAGAGAGACAGAAAGACTGTGTGTAGAGAGACAGAGACACTGTGTGTAGAGAGACAGAGAGACTGTGTGTAGAGACAGAGAGACTGTGTGTAGAGACAGAGAGACTGTGTGTAGAGAGACAGAGAGACTGTGTGTAGAGAGACAGAGACACTGTGTGTAGAGAGACAGAGACACTGTGTGTAGAGACAGAGACACTGTGTGTAGAGACAGAGAGACTATGTGTAGAGAGAGAAATACTGTGTGTAGAGACAGAGAGACTGTGTGTAGAGAGACAGAGACGCTGTGTGTAGAGAGACAGAGAGACTGTGAGTAGAGAGACAGAGAGACTGTGAGTAGAGAGACAGAGACACTGTGTGTAGAGAGACAGAGAGACTGTGTATAGAGAGACAGAAAGACTGTGTGTAGAGAGACAGAAAGACTGTGTGTAGAGACAGAGAGACTGTGTGTAGAGACAGAGAGACTGTGTGTAGAGAGACAGAGAGACTGTGTGTAGAGAGACAGAGACACTGTGTGTAGAGAGACAGAGACACTGTGTGTAGAGACAGAGACACTGTGTGTAGAGACAGAGAGACTATGTGTAGAGAGAGAAATACTGTGTGTAGAGACAGAGAGACTGTGTGTAGAGAGACAGAGACGCTGTGTGTAGAGAGACAGAGAGACTGTGAGTAGAGAGACAGAGAGACTGTGTGTAGAGAGACAGAGAGACTGTGTGTAGAGAGACAGAAAGACTGTGTGTAGAGAGACAGAAAGACTGTGTGTAGAGACAGAGACACTGTGTGTAGAGACAGAGAGACTGTGTGTAGAGACAGAGAGACTGTGTGTAGAGAGACAGAGACACTGTGTGTAGAGAGACAGAAAGTCTGTGTGTAGAGACAGAGAGACTGTGTGTAGAGAGACAGAGAGACTGTGTGTAGAAAGACAGAGAGACTGTGAGTAGAGAGACAGAGACACTGTGTGTAGAGACAGAGAGTCTATGTGTAGAGAGACAGAGAGACTGTGTGTAGAGACAGAGAGACTGTGTGTAGAGAGACAGAGACACTGTGTGTAGAGACAGAGAGTCTATGTGTAGAGAGACAGAGAGACTGTGTGTAGAGACAGAGAGACTGTGTGTAGAGAGACAGAAAGACTGTGTGTAGAGAGACAGAGACACTGTGTGTAGAGACAGAGAGACTGTGTGTAGAGAGACAGAGACACTGTGTGTAGAGAGACAGAAAGTCTGTGTGTAGAGACAGAGAGACTGTGTGTAGAGAGACAGAGAGACTGTGTGTAGAAAGACAGAGAGACTGTGAGTAGAGAGACAGAGACACTGTGTGTAGAGACAGAGAGTCTATGTGTAGAGAGACAGAGAGACTGTGTGTAGAGACAGAGAGACTGTGTGTAGAGAGACAGAAAGACTGTGTGTAGAGAGACAGAGACACTGTGTGTAGAGAGACAAAGACTGTGTGTAGAGAGACAGAGACACTGTGTGTAGAGAGGCAGAGACACTGTGTATAGAGACAGAGAGACTGTGTGTAGAGACAGAGAGACTGTGTGTAGAGAGACAGAGACACTGTGTGTAGAGACAGAGAGACTGTGTGTAGAGAGACAGAGAGACTGTGTGTAGAGACAGAGAGACTGTGTGTAGAGAGACAGAAAGACTGTGTGTAGAGAGACAAAGACACTGTGTGTAGAGAGACAAAGACTGTGTGTAGAGAGACAGAGAGACTGTGTGTAGAGAGACAGAGAGACTGTGTGTAGAGACAGAGAGACTATGTGTAGAGAGAGAAAGACTGTGTGTAGAGAGACAGAGAGACTGTGTGTAGAGAGACAGAGAGACTGTGTGTAGAGAGACAGAGAGACTGTGTGTAGAGACCGAGAGACTGTGTGTAGAGACAGAGAGACTGTGTGTAGAGACAGAGAGACTGTGTGTAGAGACAGAGAGAATGTGTGTAGAGACAGAGAGACTGTGTGTAGAGAGACAGAGACACTGTGTGTAGAGACAGAGAGACTATGTGTAGAGAGACACAGACAGTGTGTGTAGAGAGACACAGACACTGTGTGTAGAGGGACAGAGACACTGTGTGTAGAGACAGAGAGACTGTGTGTAGAGACAGAGAGACTGTGTGTAGAGACAGAGAGACTGTGTGTAGAGACAGAGAGACTGTGTGTAGAGACAGAGAGACTGTGTGTAGAGAGAAACAGAGACTGTGTAGAGAGACACAGACAATGTGTGTAGAGAGACAGAGAGACTGTGTTTAGAGACAGAGAGACTGTGTGTAGAGACAGAGAGACTGTGTGTAGAGAGACAGAGACACTGTGTGTAGAGACAGAGACACTGTGTGTAGAGACAGAGACACTGTGTATAGAGAGAAACAGAGACTGTGTGTAGAGAGACACAGACACTGTGTGTAGAGACAGAGAGACTATGTGTAGAGAGACAGACAGTGTGTGTAGAGAGACACAGACACTGTGTGTAGAGGGACAGAGACACTGTGTAGAGACAAAGAGACTGTGAGTAGAGAGACAGAGACACTGTGTGTAGAGAGACAGAGACACTGTGTAGAGACAAAGACACTGTGTGTAGAGAGACAGAGACAGAGTGTATAGACAAAGAGACTGTGAGTAGAGAGACAGAGACACTGTGTGTAGAGAGACAGAGACACTGTGTGTAGAGAGACAGAGACACTGTGTATAGAGAGACAGAGACACTGTGTATAGAGACAGAGAGACTGTAAGTAGAGAGACAGAGACACTGTGTGTAGAGAGACAGAGAGACTGTGTGTAGAGACAGAGAGACTGTGTGTAGAGACAGAGAGACTGTGTGTAGAGAGACAGAGAGACTGTGTGTAGAGAGACAGAGACACTGTGTGTAGAGACAGAGAGACTATGTGTAGAGAGAGAAATATTGTGTGTAGAGACAGAGAGACGGTGTGTAGAGAGACAGAGACATTGTGTGTAGAGACAGAGACACTGTGTATAGAGAGAAACAGAGACTGTGTGTAGAGAGACACAGACACTGTGTGTAGAGGGACAGAGACACTGTGTATAGACAAAGAGACTGTGAGTAGAGAGACAGAGACACTGTGTGTAGAGAGACAGAGACACTGTGTGTAGAGAGACAGAGACACTGTGTGTAGAGAGACAGAGACACTGTGTATGGAGACAGAGACACTGTGTATGGAGACAGAGAGAGTGTGTGTAGAGACAGAGAGACTGTGTGTAGAGAGACAGGGACACTGTGTGTAGAGAGACAGAGACACTGTGTGTAGAGAGACAGAGAGACTGTGTGTAGAGACAGAGAGACTGTGTGTAGAGAGACAGAGACACTGTGTAGAGACAAAGAGACTGTGAGTAGAGAGACGGAGACACTGTGTGTAGAGACAGAGAGACTGTGTGTAGAGAGACAGAAAGACTGTGTGTAGAGAGACAGAGACACTGTGTGTAGAGAGACAGAGAGACTGTGTGTAGAGACAGAGAGACTGTGTGTAGAGAGACAGAGAGACTGTGTGTAGAGACAGAGAGACTGTGTGTAGAGACAGAGAGACTGTGTGTAGAGAGACAGAGACACTGTGTGTAGAGAGACAGAGACACTGTGTGTAGAGAGACAGAGACACTGTGTATGGAGACAGAGACACTGTGTATGGAGACAGAGAGAGTGTGTGTAGAGACAGAGAGACTGTGTGTAGAGAGACAGGGACACTGTGTGTAGAGAGACAGAGACACTGTGTGTAGAGAGACAGAGAGACTGTGTGTAGAGACAGAGAGACTGTGTGTAGAGAGACAGAGACACTGTGTAGAGACAAAGAGACTGTGAGTAGAGAGACGGAGACACTGTGTGTAGAGACAGAGAGACTGTGTGTAGAGAGACAGAAAGACTGTGTGTAGAGAGACAGAGACACTGTGTGTAGAGAGACAGAGAGACTGTGTGTAGAGACAGAGAGACTGTGTGTAGAGAGACAGAGAGACTGTGTGTAGAGAGACAGAGACACTGTGTGTAGAGAGACAGAGAGACTGTGTGTAGAGACAGAGAGACTGTGTGTAGAGACAGAGAGACTGTGTGTAGAGAGACAGAGAGACTGTGTGTAGAGAGACAGAGACACTGTGTGTAGAGAGACAGAGACACTGTGTGTAGAGACAGAGACACTGTGTGTAGAGACAGAGAGACTATGTGTAGAGAGAGAAATACTGTGTGTAGAGACAGAGAGACTGTGTGTAGAGAGACAGAGACGCTGTGTGTAGAGAGACAGAGAGACTGTGAGTAGAGAGACAGAGAGACTGTGTGTAGAGAGACAGAGAGACTGTGTGTAGAGAGACAGAAAGACTGTGTGTAGAGAGACAGAAAGACTGTGTGTAGAGAGACAGAAAGACTGTGTGTAGAGACAGAGACACTGTGTGTAGAGACAGAGAGACTGTGTGTAGAGAGACAGAAAGACTGTGTGTAGAGAGACAGAAAGACTGTGTGTAGAGAGACAGAGACACTGTGTGTAGAGAGACAGAGAGACTGTGTGTAGAGACAGAGAGACTGTGTGTAGAGACAGAGAGACTGTGTGTAGAGAGACAGAGAGACTGTGTGTAGAGAGACAGAGACACTGTGTGTAGAGAGACAGAGACACTGTGTGTAGAGACAGAGACACTGTGTGTAGAGACAGAGAGACTATGTGTAGAGAGAGAAATACTGTGTGTAGAGACAGAGAGACTGTGTGTAGAGAGACAGAGACGCTGTGTGTAGAGAGACAGAGAGACTGTGAGTAGAGAGACAGAGAGACTGTGAGTAGAGAGACAGAGACACTGTGTGTAGAGAGACAGAGAGACTGTGTGTAGAGAGACAGAAAGACTGTGTGTAGAGACAGAGAGACTGTGTGTAGAGAGACAGAGAGACTGTGTGTAGAGAGACAGAGACACTGTGTGTAGAGACAGAGAGACTGTGTGTAGAGAGACAGAGACAGTGTGTAGAGACAGAGAGACTGTGTGTAGAAAGACACAGAGACACTGTGTGTAGAGAGACAGAGACAGAGTGTATAGACAAAGAGACTGTGAGTAGAGAGACAGAGACACTGTGTGTAGAGACAGAGACACTGTGTAGAGACAAAGACACTGTGTGTAGAGAGACAGAGACAGAGTGTATAGACAAAGAGACTGTGAGTAGAGAGACATAGACACTATGTATAGAGAGAAAGAGACTGTGTGTAGAGAGAAAGAGACTGTGTGTAGAGACAGAGAGACTGTGTGTAGAGAGACAGAGACACTGTGTGTAGAGAGACAGAGACACTGTGTGTAGAGAGACAGAGACACTGTGTATGGAGACAGAGACACTGTGTATGGAGACAGAGAGAGTGTGTGTAGAGACAGAGAGACTGTGTGTAGAGAGACAGGGACACTGTGTGTAGAGAGACAGAGACACTGTGTGTAGAGAGACAGAGAGACTGTGTGTAGAGACAGAGAGACTGTGTGTAGAGAGACAGAGACACTGTGTAGAGACAAAGAGACTGTGAGTAGAGAGACGGAGACACTGTGTGTAGAGACAGAGAGACTGTGTGTAGAGAGACAGAAAGACTGTGTGTAGAGAGACAGAGACACTGTGTGTAGAGAGACAGAGAGACTGTGTGTAGAGACAGAGAGACTGTGTGTAGAGACAGAGAGACTGTGTGTAGAGAGACAGAGAGACTGTGTGTAGAGAGACAGAGACACTGTGTGTAGAGAGACAGAGACACTGTGTGTAGAGACAGAGACACTGTGTGTAGAGACAGAGAGACTATGTGTAGAGAGAGAAATACTGTGTGTAGAGACAGAGAGACTGTGTGTAGAGAGACAGAGACGCTGTGTGTAGAGAGACAGAGAGACTGTGAGTAGAGAGACAGAGAGACTGTGAGTAGAGAGACAGAGACACTGTGTGTAGAGAGACAGAGAGACTGTGTATAGAGAGACAGAAAGACTGTGTGTAGAGAGACAGAAAGACTGTGTGTAGAGACAGAGAGACTGTGTGTAGAGACAGAGAGACTGTGTGTAGAGAGACAGAGAGACTGTGTGTAGAGAGACAGAGACACTGTGTGTAGAGAGACAGAGACACTGTGTGTAGAGACAGAGACACTGTGTGTAGAGACAGAGAGACTATGTGTAGAGAGAGAAATACTGTGTGTAGAGACAGAGAGACTGTGTGTAGAGAGACAGAGACGCTGTGTGTAGAGAGACAGAGAGACTGTGAGTAGAGAGACAGAGAGACTGTGTGTAGAGAGACAGAGAGACTGTGTGTAGAGAGACAGAAAGACTGTGTGTAGAGAGACAGAAAGACTGTGTGTAGAGAGACAGAAAGACTGTGTGTAGAGACAGAGACACTGTGTGTAGAGACAGAGAGACTGTGTGTAGAGACAGAGAGACTGTGTGTAGAGAGACAGAGACACTGTGTGTAGAGAGACAGAAAGTCTGTGTGTAGAGACAGAGAGACTGTGTGTAGAGAGACAGAGAGACTGTGTGTAGAAAGACAGAGAGACTGTGAGTAGAGAGACAGAGACACTGTGTGTAGAGACAGAGAGTCTATGTGTAGAGAGACAGAGAGACTGTGTGTAGAGACAGAGAGACTGTGTGTAGAGAGACAGAAAGACTGTGTGTAGAGAGACAGAGACACTGTGTGTAGAGAGACAAAGACTGTGTGTAGAGAGACAGAGACACTGTGTGTAGAGAGGCAGAGACACTGTGTATAGAGACAGAGAGACTGTGTGTAGAGACAGAGAGACTGTGTGTAGAGAGACAGAGACACTGTGTGTAGAGACAGAGAGACTGTGTGTAGAGAGACAGAGAGACTGTGTGTAGAGACAGAGAGACTGTGTGTAGAGAGACAGAAAGACTGTGTGTAGAGAGACAAAGACACTGTGTGTAGAGAGACAAAGACTGTGTGTAGAGAGACAGAGAGACTGTGTGTAGAGAGACAGAGAGACTGTGTGTAGAGACAGAGAGACTATGTGTAGAGAGAGAAAGACTGTGTGTAGAGAGACAGAGAGACTGTGTGTAGAGAGACAGAGAGACTGTGTGTAGAGAGACAGAGAGACTGTGTGTAGAGACCGAGAGACTGTGTGTAGAGACAGAGAGACTGTGTGTAGAGACAGAGAGACTGTGTGTAGAGACAGAGAGAATGTGTGTAGAGACAGAGAGACTGTGTGTAGAGAGACAGAGACACTGTGTGTAGAGACAGAGAGACTATGTGTAGAGAGACACAGACAGTGTGTGTAGAGAGACACAGACACTGTGTGTAGAGGGACAGAGACACTGTGTGTAGAGACAGAGAGACTGTGTGTAGAGACAGAGAGACTGTGTGTAGAGACAGAGAGACTGTGTGTAGAGACAGAGAGACTGTGTGTAGAGACAGAGAGACTGTGTGTAGAGAGAAACAGAGACTGTGTAGAGAGACACAGACACTGTGTGTAGAGAGACAGAGAGACTGTGTGTAGAGACAGAGAGACTGTGTGTAGAGACAGAGAGACTGTGTGTAGAGAGACAGAGACACTGTGTGTAGAGACAGAGACACTGTGTGTAGAGACAGAGACACTGTGTATAGAGAGAAACAGAGACTGTGTGTAGAGAGACACAGACACTGTGTGTAGAGACAGAGAGACTATGTGTAGAGAGACAGACAGTGTGTGTAGAGAGACACAGACACTGTGTGTAGAGGGACAGAGACACTGTGTAGAGACAAAGAGACTGTGAGTAGAGAGACAGAGACACTGTGTGTAGAGAGACAGAGACACTGTGTAGAGACAAAGACACTGTGTGTAGAGAGACAGAGACAGAGTGTATAGACAAAGAGACTGTGAGTAGAGAGACAGAGACACTGTGTGTAGAGAGACAGAGACACTGTGTGTAGAGAGACAGAGACACTGTGTATAGAGAGACAGAGACACTGTGTATAGAGACAGAGAGACTGTAAGTAGAGAGACAGAGACACTGTGTGTAGAGAGACAGAGAGACTGTGTGTAGAGACAGAGAGACTGTGTGTAGAGACAGAGAGACTGTGTGTAGAGAGACAGAGAGACTGTGTGTAGAGAGACAGAGACACTGTGTGTAGAGACAGAGAGACTATGTGTAGAGAGAGAAATATTGTGTGTAGAGACAGAGAGACGGTGTGTAGAGAGACAGAGACACTGTGTGTAGAGACAGAGACACTGTGTATAGAGAGAAACAGAGACTGTGTGTAGAGAGACACAGACACTGTGTGTAGAGACAGAGAGACTATGTGTAGAGAGACACACAGTGTGTGTAGAGAGACACAGACACTGTGTGTAGAGGGACAGAGACACTGTGTATAGACAAAGAGACTGTGAGTAGAGAGACAGAGACACTGTGTGTAGAGAGACAGAGACACTGTGTGTAGAGAGACAGAGACACTGTGTGTAGAGAGACAGAGACACTGTGTATGGAGACAGAGACACTGTGTATGGAGACAGAGAGAGTGTGTGTAGAGACAGAGAGACTGTGTGTAGAGAGACAGGGACACTGTGTGTAGAGAGACAGAGACACTGTGTGTAGAGAGACAGAGAGACTGTGTGTAGAGACAGAGAGACTGTGTGTAGAGAGACAGAGACACTGTGTAGAGACAAAGAGACTGTGAGTAGAGAGACGGAGACACTGTGTGTAGAGACAGAGAGACTGTGTGTAGAGAGACAGAAAGACTGTGTGTAGAGAGACAGAGACACTGTGTGTAGAGAGACAGAGAGACTGTGTGTAGAGACAGAGAGACTGTGTGTAGAGAGACAGAGAGACTGTGTGTAGAGACAGAGAGACTGTGTGTAGAGACAGAGAGACTGTGTGTAGAGAGACAGAGACACTGTGTGTAGAGAGACAGAGACACTGTGTGTAGAGAGACAGAGAGACTGTGTGTAGAGACCGAGAGACTGTGTGTAGAGACAGAGAGACTGTGTGTAGAGACAGAGAGACTGTGTGTAGAGACAGAGAGAATGTGTGTAGAGACAGAGAGACTGTGTGTAGAGAGACAGAGACACTGTGTGTAGAGACAGAGAGACTATGTGTAGAGAGACACAGACAGTGTGTGTAGAGAGACACAGACACTGTGTGTAGAGGGACAGAGACACTGTGTGTAGAGACAGAGAGACTGTGTGTAGAGACAGAGAGACTGTGTGTAGAGACAGAGAGACTGTGTGTAGAGACAGAGAGACTGTGTGTAGAGACAGAGAGACTGTGTGTAGAGAGAAACAGAGACTGTGTAGAGAGACACAGACACTGTGTGTAGAGAGACAGAGAGACTGTGTGTAGAGACAGAGAGACTGTGTGTAGAGACAGAGAGACTGTGTGTAGAGAGACAGAGACACTGTGTGTAGAGACAGAGACACTGTGTGTAGAGACAGAGACACTGTGTATAGAGAGAAACAGAGACTGTGTGTAGAGAGACACAGACACTGTGTGTAGAGACAGAGAGACTATGTGTAGAGAGACAGACAGTGTGTGTAGAGAGACACAGACACTGTGTGTAGAGGGACAGAGACACTGTGTAGAGACAAAGAGACTGTGAGTAGAGAGACAGAGACACTGTGTGTAGAGAGACAGAGACACTGTGTAGAGACAAAGACACTGTGTGTAGAGAGACAGAGACAGAGTGTATAGACAAAGAGACTGTGAGTAGAGAGACAGAGACACTGTGTGTAGAGAGACAGAGACACTGTGTGTAGAGAGACAGAGACACTGTGTATAGAGAGACAGAGACACTGTGTATAGAGACAGAGAGACTGTAAGTAGAGAGACAGAGACACTGTGTGTAGAGAGACAGAGAGACTGTGTGTAGAGACAGAGAGACTGTGTGTAGAGACAGAGAGACTGTGTGTAGAGAGACAGAGAGACTGTGTGTAGAGAGACAGAGACACTGTGTGTAGAGACAGAGAGACTATGTGTAGAGAGAGAAATATTGTGTGTAGAGACAGAGAGACGGTGTGTAGAGAGACAGAGACACTGTGTGTAGAGACAGAGACACTGTGTATAGAGAGAAACAGAGACTGTGTGTAGAGAGACACAGACACTGTGTGTAGAGACAGAGAGACTATGTGTAGAGAGACACACAGTGTGTGTAGAGAGACACAGACACTGTGTGTAGAGGGACAGAGACACTGTGTATAGACAAAGAGACTGTGAGTAGAGAGACAGAGACACTGTGTGTAGAGAGACAGAGACACTGTGTGTAGAGAGACAGAGACACTGTGTGTAGAGAGACAGAGACACTGTGTATGGAGACAGAGACACTGTGTATGGAGACAGAGAGAGTGTGTGTAGAGACAGAGAGACTGTGTGTAGAGAGACAGGGACACTGTGTGTAGAGAGACAGAGACACTGTGTGTAGAGAGACAGAGAGACTGTGTGTAGAGACAGAGAGACTGTGTGTAGAGAGACAGAGACACTGTGTAGAGACAAAGAGACTGTGAGTAGAGAGACGGAGACACTGTGTGTAGAGACAGAGAGACTGTGTGTAGAGAGACAGAAAGACTGTGTGTAGAGAGACAGAGACACTGTGTGTAGAGAGACAGAGAGACTGTGTGTAGAGACAGAGAGACTGTGTGTAGAGAGACAGAGAGACTGTGTGTAGAGACAGAGAGACTGTGTGTAGAGACAGAGAGACTGTGTGTAGAGAGACAGAGACACTGTGTGTAGAGAGACAGAGACACTGTGTGTAGAGAGACAGAGAGACTGTGTGTAGAGACAGAGAGACTGTGTGTAGAGAGACAGAGACACTGTGTAGAGACAAAGAGACTGTGAGTAGAGAGACGGAGACACTGTGTGTAGAGACAGAGAGACTGTGTGTAGAGAGACAGAAAGACTGTGTGTAGAGAGACAGAGACACTGTGTGTAGAGAGACAGAGAGACTGTGTGTAGAGACAGAGAGACTGTGTGTAGAGAGACAGAGAGACTGTGTGTAGAGAGACAGAGACACTGTGTGTAGAGAGACAGAGAGACTGTGTGTAGAGACAGAGAGACTGTGTGTAGAGACAGAGAGACTGTGTGTAGAGAGACAGAGAGACTGTGTGTAGAGAGACAGAGACACTGTGTGTAGAGAGACAGAGACACTGTGTGTAGAGACAGAGACACTGTGTGTAGAGACAGAGAGACTATGTGTAGAGAGAGAAATACTGTGTGTAGAGACAGAGAGACTGTGTGTAGAGAGACAGAGACGCTGTGTGTAGAGAGACAGAGAGACTGTGAGTAGAGAGACAGAGAGACTGTGTGTAGAGAGACAGAGAGACTGTGTGTAGAGAGACAGAAAGACTGTGTGTAGAGAGACAGAAAGACTGTGTGTAGAGAGACAGAAAGACTGTGTGTAGAGACAGAGACACTGTGTGTAGAGACAGAGAGACTGTGTGTAGAGAGACAGAATGACTGTGTGTAGAGAGACAGAAAGACTGTGTGTAGAGAGACAGAGACACTGTGTGTAGAGAGACAGAGAGACTGTGTGTAGAGACAGAGAGACTGTGTGTAGAGACAGAGAGACTGTGTGTAGAGAGACAGAGAGACTGTGTGTAGAGAGACAGAGACACTGTGTGTAGAGAGACAGAGACACTGTGTGTAGAGACAGAGACACTGTGTGTAGAGACAGAGAGACTATGTGTAGAGAGAGAAATACTGTGTGTAGAGACAGAGAGACTGTGTGTAGAGAGACAGAGACGCTGTGTGTAGAGAGACAGAGAGACTGTGAGTAGAGAGACAGAGAGACTGTGAGTAGAGAGACAGAGACACTGTGTGTAGAGAGACAGAGAGACTGTGTGTAGAGAGACAGAAAGACTGTGTGTAGAGACAGAGAGACTGTGTGTAGAGAGACAGAGAGACTGTGTGTAGAGAGACAGAGACACTGTGTGTAGAGACAGAGAGACTGTGTGTAGAGAGACAGAGACAGTGTGTAGAGACAGAGAGACTGTGTGTAGAAAGACACAGAGACACTGTGTGTAGAGAGACAGAGACAGAGTGTATAGACAAAGAGACTGTGAGTAGAGAGACAGAGACACTGTGTGTAGAGACAGAGACACTGTGTAGAGACAAAGACACTGTGTGTAGAGAGACAGAGACAGAGTGTATAGACAAAGAGACTGTGAGTAGAGAGACAGAGACACTATGTATAGAGAGAAAGAGACTGTGTGTAGAGAGAAAGAGACTGTGTGTAGAGAGACAGGGACACTGTGTGTAGAGAGAAAGAGACTGTGTGTAGAGAGAAAGAGACTGTGTGTAGAGACAGAGAGACTGTGTGTAGAGAGACAGGGACACTGTGTGTAGAGAGAAAGAGACTGTGTGTAGAGAGAAAGAGACTGTGTGTAGAGACAGAGAGACTGTGTGTAGAGAGACAGAGAGACTGTGTGTAGAGAGACAGAGACACTGTATAGAGACAAAGAGACTGTGAGTAGAGAGACAGAGACACTGTGTGTAGAGAGACAGAGACACTGTGTAGAGAGAAAGAGACTGTGTGTAAAGAGACAGAGACAGAGTGTAGAGAGACAAAGAGACTGTGAGTAGAGAGACAGAGACACTGTGTGTAGAGGCAGAGAGACTGTGTGTAGAGAGACAGAGACACTGTGTGTAGAGAGACAGAGAGACTGTGTGTAGAGAGACAGAAAGACTGTGTATAGAGACAGAGAGACTGTGTGTAGAGACAGAGAGACTGTGTGTAGAGAGACAGAGAGACTGTGTGTAGAGAGACAGAAAGACTGTATGTAGAGAGACAGAAAGACTGTGTGTAGAGACAGAGAGACTGTGTGTAGAGACAGAGAGACTGTGTGTAGAGAGACAGAGAGACTGTGTGTAGAGACAGAGACACTGTGTGTAGAGACAGAGAGACTGTGTGTAGAGAGACAGAGACACTGTGTAGAGACAAAGACACTGTGTGTAGAGAGACAAAGACAGAGTGTATAGACAAAGAGACTGTGAGTAGAGAGACAGAGACACTGTGTGTAGAGAGACAGAGACCTTGTGTGTAGAGAGACAGAGACACTGTGTATGGAGACAGAGACACTGTGTATGGAGACAGAGACACTGTGTATGGAGACAGAGAGAGTGTGTGTAGAGACAGAGAGACTGTGTGTAGAGAGACAGAGACACTGTGTGTAGAGACAGAGAGACTGTGTGTAGAGAGACAGAGACACTGTGTGTAGAGACAGAGAGACTGTGTGTAGAGACAGAGACACTGTGTGTAGAGAGACAGAGAGACTGTGTGTAGAGAGACAGAAAGACTGTATGTAGAGAGACAGAAAGACTGTGTGTAGAGACAGAGAGACTGTGTGTAGAGACAGAGAGACTGTGTGTAGAGAGACAGAGAGACTGTGTGTAGAGACAGAGACACTGTGTGTAGAGACAGAGAGACTGTGTGTAGAGAGACAGAGACACTGTGTAGAGACAAAGACACTGTGTGTAGAGAGACAAAGACAGAGTGTATAGACAAAGAGACTGTGTGTAGAGAGACAGAGACACTGTGTGTAGAGAGACAGAGACCTTGTGTGTAGAGAGACAGAGACACTGTGTATGGAGACAGAGACACTGTGTGTAGAGACAGAGACACTGTGTAGAGACAAAGACACTGTGTGTAGAGAGACAGAGACAGAGTGTATAGAGAGAAAGAGACTGTGTGTAGAGAGAAAGAGACTGTGTGTAGAGAGACAGGGACACTGTGTGTAGAGAGAAAGAGACTGTGTGTAGAGAGAAAGAGACTGTGTGTAGAGACAGAGAGACTGTGTGTAGAGAGACAGAGAGACTGTGTGTAGAGAGACAGAGACACTGTATAGAGACAAAGAGACTGTGAGTAGAGAGACAGAGACACTGTGTGTAGAGAGACAGAGACACTGTGTAGAGAGAAAGAGACTGTGTGTAAAGAGACAGAGACAGAGTGTAGAGAGACAAAGAGACTGTGAGTAGAGAGACAGAGACACTGTGTGTAGAGGCAGAGAGACTGTGTGTAGAGAGACAGAGACACTGTGTGTAGAGAGACAGAGAGACTGTGTGTAGAGAGACAGAAAGACTGTGTATAGAGACAGAGAGACTGTGTGTAGAGACAGAGAGACTGTGTGTAGAGAGACAGAGAGACTGTGTGTAGAGAGACAGAAAGACTGTATGAAGAGAGACAGAAAGACTGTGTGTAGAGAGAAAGAGACTGTGTGTAAAGAGACAGAGACAGAGTGTAGAGAGACAAAGAGACTGTGAGTAGAGAGACAGAGACACTGTGTGTAGAGGCAGAGAGACTGTGTGTAGAGAGACAGAGACACTGTGTGTAGAGAGACAGAGAGACTGTGTGTAGAGAGACAGAAAGACTGTGTATAGAGACAGAGAGACTGTGTGTAGAGACAGAGAGACTGTGTGTAGAGAGACAGAGAGACTGTGTGTAGAGAGACAGAAAGACTGTATGTAGAGAGACAGAAAGACTGTGTGTAGAGACAGAGAGACTGTGTGTAGAGACAGAGAGACTGTGTGTAGAGAGACAGAGAGACTGTGTGTAGAGACAGAGACACTGTGTGTAGAGACAGAGAGACTGTGTGTAGAGAGACAGAGACACTGTGTAGAGACAAAGACACTGTGTGTAGAGAGACAAAGACAGAGTGTATAGACAAAGAGACTGTGAGTAGAGAGACAGAGACACTGTGTGTAGAGAGACAGAGACCTTGTGTGTAGAGAGACAGAGACACTGTGTATGGAGACAGAGACACTGTGTATGGAGACAGAGACACTGTGTATGGAGACAGAGAGAGTGTGTGTAGAGACAGAGAGACTGTGTGTAGAGAGACAGAGACACTGTGTGTAGAGACAGAGAGACTGTGTGTAGAGAGACAGAGACACTGTGTGTAGAGACAGAGAGACTGTGTGTAGAGACAGAGAGACTGTGTGTAGAGAGACAGAGAGACTGTGTGTAGAGAGACAGAAAGACTGTATGTAGAGAGACAGAAAGACTGTGTGTAGAGACAGAGAGACTGTGTGTAGAGACAGAGAGACTGTGTGTAGAGAGACAGAGAGACTGTGTGTAGAGACAGAGACACTGTGTGTAGAGACAGAGAGACTGTGTGTAGAGAGACAGAGACACTGTGTAGAGACAAAGACACTGTGTGTAGAGAGACAAAGACAGAGTGTATAGACAAAGAGACTGTGTGTAGAGAGACAGAGACACTGTGTGTAGAGAGACAGAGACCTTGTGTGTAGAGAGACAGAGACACTGTGTATGGAGACAGAGACACTGTGTGTAGAGACAGAGACACTGTGTAGAGACAAAGACACTGTGTGTAGAGAGACAGAGACACTATGTATAGAGAGAAAGAGACTGTGTGTAGAGAGAAAGAGACTGTGTGTAGAGAGACAGGGACACTGTGTGTAGAGACAGAGACAGAGTGTATAGACAAAGAGACTGTGAGTAGAGAGACAGAGACACTATGTATAGAGAGAAAGAGACTGTGTGTAGAGAGAAAGAGACTGTGTGTAGAGAGACAGGGACACTGTGTGTAGAGAGAAAGAGACTGTGTGTAGAGAGAAAGAGACTGTGTGTAGAGACAGAGAGACTGTGTGTAGAGAGACAGAGAGACTGTGTGTAGAGAGACAGAGACACTGTATAGAGACAAAGAGACTGTGAGTAGAGAGACAGAGACACTGTGTGTAGAGAGACAGAGACACTGTGTAGAGAGAAAGAGACTGTGTGTAAAGAGACAGAGACAGAGTGTAGAGACAAAGAGACTGTGAGTAGAGAGACAGAGACACTGTGTGTAGAGGCAGAGAGACTGTGTGTAGAGAGACAGAGACACTGTGTGTAGAGAGACAGAGAGACTGTGTGTAGAGAGACAGAAAGACTGTGTATAGAGACAGAAAGACTGTGTGTAGAGACAGAGAGACTGTGTGTAGAGAGACAGAGAGACTGTGTGTAGAGAGACAGAAAGACTGTATGAAGAGAGACAGAAAGACTGTGTGTAGAGACAGAGAGACTGTGTGTAGAGACAGAGAGACTGTGTGTAGAGAGACAGAGAGACTGTGTGTAGAGACAGAGACACTGTGTGTAGAGACAGAGAGACTGTGTGTAGAGAGACAGAGACACTGTGTAGAGACAAAGACACTGTGTGTAGAGAGACAAAGACAGAGTGTATAGACAAAGAGACTGTGAGTAGAGAGACAGAGACACTGTGTGTAGAGAGACAGAGACCTTGTGTGTAGAGAGACAGAGACACTGTGTATGGAGACAGAGACACTGTGTATGGAGACAGAGACACTGTGTATGGAGACAGAGAGAGTGTGTGTAGAGACAGAGAGACTGTGTGTAGAGAGACAGAGACACTGTGTGTAGAGACAGAGAGACTGTGTGTAGAGAGACAGAGACACTGTGTGTAGAGACAGAGAGACTGTGTGTAGAGAGACAGAGACACTGTTTGTAGAGACAGAGACACTGTGTGTAGAGACAGAGAGACTGTGTGTAGAGAGACAGAGACACTGTGTGTAGAGAGACAGAGACACTGTGTGTAGAGAGACAGAGACACTGTGTGTAGAGACAGAGAGACTGTGTGTAGAGAGACAGAGAGACTGTGTGTAGAGAGACAGAGACACTGTGTGTAGAGAGACAGAGACACTGTGTGTAGAGAGACAGAGACACTGTGTGTAGAGAGACAGAGACACTGTGTGTAGAGAGACAGAGACACTGTGTGTAGAGAGACAGAGACACTGTGTGTAGAGACAGAGAGACTGTGTGTAGAAAGACACAGAGACACTGTGTGTAGAGAGACAGAGACAGAGTGTATAGACAAAGAGACTGTGAGTAGAGAGACAGAGACACTGTGTGTAGAGACAGAGACACTGTGTAGAGACAAAGACACTGTGTGTAGAGACAGAGAGAGTGTGTGTAGAGACAGAGAGAGTGTGTGTAGAGAGACAGGGACACTGTGTGTAGAGAGACAGAGACACTGTGTGTAGAGAGAAAGAGACTGTGTGTAGAGAGAAAGAGACTGTGTATAGAGAGACAGAGACACTGTATAGAGACAAAGAGACTGTGAGTAGAGAGACAGAGACACTGTGTGTAGAGAGACAGAGACACTGTGTGTAGAGAGACAGAGACTGTGTGTAGAAAAACACAGAGACACTGTGTGTAAAGAGACAGAGACAGAGTGTATAGACAAAGAGACTGTGAGTAGAGAGACAGAGACACTGTGTGTAGAGGCAGAGAGACTGTGTGTAGAGAGACAGAGACACTGTGTGTAGAGAGACAGAGAGACTGTGTGTAGAGACAGAGAGAATGTGTGTAGAGAGACAGAGACACTGTGTATGGAGACAGAGACACTGTGTGTAAAGAGACAGAGACAGAGTGTATAGACAAAGAGACTGCGAGTAGAGAGACAGAGACACTGTGTGTAGAGAGACAGAGACACTGTGTGTAGAGAGACAGAGACACTGTGTATGGAGACAGAGACACTGTGTATGGAGACAGAGAGAGTGTGTGTAGAGACAGAGAGACTGTGTGTAGAGAGACAGAGACACTGTGTGTAGAGACAGAGAGACTGTGTGTAGAGAGACAGAGACACTGTGTGTAGAGAGACAGAGACACTGTGTGTAGAGAGACAGAGACACTGTGTGTAGAGACAGAGAGACTGTGTGTAGAGAGACAGAGACACTGTGTGTAGAGGCAGAGAGAATGTGTGTAGAGAGACAGAGACACTGTGTGTAGAGAGACAGAGAGACTGTGTGTAGAGAGACAGAAAGACTGTGTATAGAGACAGAGAGACTGTGTGTAGAGACAGAGAGACTGTGTGTAGAGAGCCAGAGAGACTGTGTGTAGAGAGACAGAGACAGAGTGTATAGACAAAGAGACTGTGAGTAGAGAGACAGAGACACTGTGTGTAGAGAGACAGAGACACTGTGTGTAGAGAGACAGAGACACTGTGTGTAGAGAGACAGAGACACTGTGTATGGAGACAGAGACACTGTGTATGGAGACAGAGACACTGTGTATGGAGACAGAGACACTGTGTATGGAGACAGAGAGAGTGTGTGTAGAGACAGAGAGACTGTGTGTAGAGAGACAGAGACACTGTGTAGAGACAAAGAGACTGTGAGTAGAGAGACAGAGACACTGTGTGTAGAGAGACAGAGACAGAGTGTATAGACAAAGAGACTGTGAGTAGAGAGACAGAGACACTGTGTGTAGAGACAGAGAGACTGTGTGTAGAGAGACAGAAAGACTGTGTGTAGAGAGACAGAGACACTGTGTGTGGAGAGACAGAGAGACTGTGTGTAGAGACAGAGATACTGTGTGTAGAGACAGAGAGACTGTGTGTAGAGAGACAGAGAGACTGTGTGTGTAGAGAGACAGAGACACTGTGTGTAGAGAGACAGAGACACTGTGTGTAGAGACAGAGAGACTATGTGTAGAGAGAGAAATACTGTGTGTAGAGACAGAGAGACTGTGTGTAGATAGACAGAGACACTGTGTGTAGAGAGACAGAGAGACTGTGAGTAGAGAGACAGAGAGACTGTGAGTAGAGAGACAGAGAGACTGTGTGTAGAGAGACAGAGAGACTGTGAGTAGAGAGACAGAGAGACTGTGAGTAGAGAGACAGAGAGACTGTGTGTAGAGACAGAGAGACTGTGTGTAGAGAGACAGAAAGACTGTGAATAGAGAGACAGAAAGACTGTGTATAGAGACAGAGAGACTGTGTGTAGAGACAGAGACTGTGTAGAGAGAGAGAGACTGTGTGTAGAGAGACAGAGAGACTGTGTGTAGAGAGACAGAGTCACTGTGTGTAGAGAGACAGAGAGACTGGGTGTAGAGAGACAGAAAGACTGTGTGTTGAGAGACAGAAAGACTGTGTGTAGAGACAGAGAGACTGTGTGTAGAGAGACAGAGAGACTGTGTGTAGAGAGACAGAGAGACTGTGTGTAGAGAGACAGAGAGACTGTGTGTAGAGAGACAGAGAGACTGTGTGTAGAGAGACAGAGACACTGTGTGTAGAGAGACAGAGACACTGTGTGTAGAGAGACAGAAAGACTGTGTATAGAGACAGAGAGACTGTGTGTAGAGACAGAGAGACTGTGTGTAGAGAGACAGAGACACTGTGTGTAGAGACAGAGACACTGTGTGTAGAGAGACAGAGACACTGTGTGTAGAGAGACAGAGACACTGTGTGTAGAGACAGAGAGACTGTGTGTAGAGAGACAGAGACACTGTGTGTAGAGACAGAGACACTGTGTGTAGAGAGACAGAGACACTGTGTGTAGAGAGACAGAGACACTGTGTGTAGAGAGACAGAGACACTGTGTATGGAGACAGAGACACTGTGTATGGAGACAGAGAGAGTGTGTGTAGAGACAGAGAGACTGTGTGTAGAGAGACAGAGACACTGTGTAGAGACAAAGAGACTGTGAGTAGAGAGACCGAGACACTGTGTGTAGAGAGACAGAGACAGAGTGTATAGACAAAGAGACTGTGAGTAGAGAGACAGAGACACTGTGTGTAGAGACAGAGAGACTGTGTGTAGAGAGACAGAAAGACTGTGTGTAGAGAGACAGAGACACTGTGTGTAGAGAGACAGAGAGACTGTGTGTAGAGAGACAGAGAGACTGTGTGTAGAGAGACAGAGAGACTGTGTATAGAGAGACAGAGAGACTGTGTGTAGAGAGACAGAGACACTGTGTGTAGAGAGACAGAGACACTGTGTGTAGAGAGACAGAGACACTGTGTGTAGAGAGACAGAGACACTGTGTGTAGAGAGACAGACAGAGATAAACACCAGGTGATGGGTGTTTCCAATCTGGCAGAAGAACTGTCTAATTATCAAGGGATCTGTCATACTATATTAAATCATCCTCTCCCTTCTCCCCTGTTGATGCAAGTCAGACAGCTACTAGCAGACTGCAGTACTGTGTCAATCCATGACCCCATTCTATCCAAAACACGTGGTGGACATTATTATAAACAGCAACAACAGCATGGTTTCTTCATTAGCTGCTCATTTGAGGCTGATATTTGTCCACTTTTTGTTGTGGTTGTGAGTCGCAGGATGGATAGCAGAAAGAGGAGAGGAGAACCATTCCACTTTCCTCATCTGTGTGTGTGTGTCTCTACTCACTAATCTGTCCGTTTCACATCTTAACAAGACAACCGAGAGTGGCAACAACAACTGCCGTTCATTTTCAAAGCTATATTTCTCTCTTTTCAAAGTACCTAAGTGTGTGAGACTTTCAACATGCAGGTAAGGGGTTGTGCGTGGTTGGGAGAGCAGTGTGTGTGTGTCTGTGTGGTGGGAACACGCGGGTAAGTTTAGGAGGAGAGGAGACTCACGGCACACAGTGTCTATCTTCATTCTCCTTCACAGTAATTAAAACAAGTGGATAAAAATGGATGCTTCTGTTGCAAATGAACACTTCAGTTGATGAGATGCACAAACAATCATAGAACTAAAATCACTATTTCATTTCACTCTCCAAATCTCCATCGAGCTGTAATCATGACAGTTGTAGGTTAACCGATTTGGAAAGTTCACGTGATTCCACAAGAGGGGGCTAAACTGTTGATGGAGTCTCAACAGTCTCTCTCTTCCCTTGACGACATACAGAAACACATCATCATAACTCATTCATTCTAATGTGCCGGTGCTTACATACACTACTGGGTTTCTCCATTAGGGCAGCAGCTAGGTAGTTCATCGTAGATGCCGACAGGGCACAGAAGTGAACACAGGAGTGGCTATAAGAATCACCTGGGTTAGAACAGAACAGGGAGGTGGAAATGGATTTTCTGTGTATGTCCGTTGGAATGAACTAGGTGTCGAGGCAGTAAGGTACTCCTAAGAGCTGTGGCTGACTTGGCGATAACTTCAGGAGTTTCTTGTGAGGAGAATAACTCAAGACCAGTCCCTGTAATGTATCTAACTTAACTCTTTCAAGACTTCGGTTAAAACTCTGTTGTGTTTACTTTTTTTTCACCGATGTAATAGTAGAAAAGCTCTATTTTCACAGACAGAAAGAGCCGAGAGAGAAAAACATACTTTTGATATACCATCGACTAAAGCTAGACGACGATCATTCAAGATCCGAAGCGAATGACAATGCTCAGAGATGAGATCAAATCACATCATTGACTGGTCTGCCCAAATATCACCGTGCCAAAGCTCAGACAGAGGACATCTGCCGAAGTTGTGGCCGACTGCTTCTGAGTTGATATGATGAGGCACAAAATGTCCCAAGACATAGGTTGAGTTTCAAATATCACCCTATTCCCTCTATAGTGCACTATTTTTTGACCAGAGCCCGTTTAGGGCATAGGGTGGCATTTGGGACGCACTCCATCATCAACTGAAACCTCACTGCGAGCAAAGGACTTAATGTGTCAGTGTCAGAATCAGAAACAGACATTAGGCTATGAGTCAGGGTTAGCCGACTGTCCTGACGATGTCATCCGTATGCACAGTTCAACACTTCCTGTGCCTCAGAAACTGGTGAAATCAAAAGGTCACAGGAGGAGACAAGCCTCAATGACAGTGACAGTACAATTCCTATTAACTGGTAGCTAGCTCGGGTCTGTTTCAGAAAGCGTGACGTGATTGACTGGACTAGGAAATTGAACCGTAATGCATGCGATTCCATGCACAGAAAGGTGATAACGGCACTACATTTGTGCTAAATTGCATGCGAGTGAATCTTTGCTAAGATCATGTGCTGCAATTCCTCTATCTTGGCCAAGACCGAAAAAGCTAATCCAGTATTGGAGAATGTAAATATGACTTAAGCACCATACAAGTAGTTTTCTCCCATCATGCCAAACACACATACTACAACATTCAGTGTGGATATGAGCCAAAACATGCCTATGTCATAAACGGAAAAAGAGTGTAAATGTCATGTAAAAATATGCATTACATACATGACCCTGTCATGGACCTCATTGCCCTGTGGAATATCATGAACAGGGCAGTACATCTATAACGAACAGGACAGCCCAAGCAGTGCAGTCCGACTGCAACTATTAGGTATACACAGGGTCTGTCTGGCTGAAATATGAGGACTGTGTCCAGGCTGGTGGGTCTTCCTGAATGCTAAACTCTGCGAGAGAGAGACACTATGACCTACAACCAATCAGGGCAGAGCACCACTGTGACCTGCCACCAATCAGAACAGAGAAAAAGTGCGCCCTGCATCCAATCAGAGCAGAGCCAGTGTGCCCTGCAACCAATCTGACGCCTAATTAATCCTGAAGGTCTTTTGTTCCGCTGAGGTTTCTCTCTTCCCCCCCCCTGCAACACTCCATCCATCCTCTTCTCCTGGTATGTGTCCTCTCTAGCCCGGCTCAGTCAGCCCTCATCTTTCCCTGCCACCTCTCAATGCCTCCCCCTCCTCCCCCTCACCCCCCATCCCACCTCTCCTCCCCCACCACCTTCAGGATAAACGTCCCAGTATATAAACGTAAGTGTCTGTTGGTTTGGACTTTGGGCTTGCCAGTGGAATAAAGTGATCTGTGGACACATGATGTTTTCGGGATTGTTCTTCACTGTATTTCTGTATATTTGTGTATCCACAAATATTGACATTAGTTGTGTCTGAGAATGGTAATGAACAGAATGTGAAGGGGAACTTTTCCACGACACTGCTACCCATGGATCTCGACATTCATCTTAACACCAAATGGTGCACTGCCATACAAACAGACCTCCAATCTGTAAATAGTTACCCGGTCCTCAGGTTATCCAAGGACACTGTGGTAATGGTCTCACCCAGAGGGAGTGGCCTTGCCTCCTGACACTAAGGTCATTCAAAGGGCACAACCAGACCCTCATATTTTCTCTGTCGTTCCTCTTCTCTCTTCCCTCTCTCGTGCCTGAGTGGGGGAGATAAACGTGTACGCCCAGGCACACAAGACCAATAGCCGTGATTTATCGGAAACCATTTGGTACCTGAGCGTCTATGAAATTGTAATGAACTTGATTATGCTTTAATGAAGTGTGAGGGTTCCTCAGGACTGATTACAGTACAGCCACCATGCGTGGCATAGCAGGGGCCAGGAGAGAGAGAGAGAAAAGGAGGGAGGACGAGAGAGAAAGAGAGAGGGGGGGGGGAGATAGAGAGAGAGAGGGGGGGGGGTGACAGTGATGGTGGTGGCAATAACAACTAGGTGCTGGCGGGAGCGTCCCAGTCGAGGCTAAGAGAAGTTAGTTAGGGGCGTTACGAGCTAGAACAGGTGACTGGAGTCAACCTTACAGGGGGAACGCTGCTAATTTCATTTCAACCTGTGTAGGGATCTTTTCCTGTCTGGTACAAACTGCATGCTGACGTGGTGGAGGAAAAGATTTAACAGTCTTATAGGTCATATTTTGCATAAGTATTAGACAGTTCATGACGGTTCTAACCTTTCCGTGTACAAAGTGCTTCCATTAAATGTAGAAACATTATTGTTCCATAATTTCAGGCACCAAGCTCTCCCATTCGTTTTCTTTCAACTCCCCAGGAGGAATTACGCCAATGGGGACAGGATAACGTGTCAGGTTGTTACAGCAACTAGAAAATCCACTGAAAACAGCTAGATATCCTTGTTCTATCCAATTAGGAGGGCTTTCAAAAATAGGTATCAGATGTGCAAATGCATGCCATTAGTTTACGGTTACTGACTCTCTAACTCTATGATCCAAAGGTACTTATCAGGTATTAGAAGTCATTGACGTTATCTGTGAATTAAACCGGCTTCGACAGGTCTCTACACTCCTAGAAAACTCCTAGTTCTTTGGCTGTGTCCATAAAATAACCCCTTTTGGTTCCAGGAATAACCCACTGAGATCCCTCAGTGGAAAGGGATATGGAATCTAAAAGGGTTCTACCTGGAACCTGACAGCCAAAGAACCCTTTTAGGTTCCAGATAGAACTTTTCTCTAAGAGTGTATAAGCATGTGAGGCAGACAGGCAGCTCACCCACTCTATACGTCTGTAACACTGTCTAATGCGTCCCATATTGCACCCTATTTCCTATATAGTGCACTACTTTTGACCGGAGCCCTGTAGACCCTGGATTAAAAGAGAGCACCATATAGGGAATAGGGTCCATTTGGAACGCAAACACTCTGCTGCAGGTGGCCTCAGGGTGTAAATCAATTTCTGTAATAATTCATTCGTTTTTCACAGGTTCCTTTCCTCTCCCATGTTGGATAATTTTTCTATTTCTTGAAATCGCTGCTTGCCTGGCCTAGCTTGGCCGCTGCCATCGTTAATTTGTTGTGGCAATATTAATTAATGATTTTTGCTTCATGGCTGTTTATATTCAGACAGATTAGAAGTCAAGAGATTAGAAAAAGAAAACAATCTGTAAAACGCTCGGTGGCTGACAGGGGTCACCTTGGTGTCTCAAATCATATTCAATTTGCCGGCATGGGGAAATTACCAGGCTAAATGATTCCATAGCTAGGCGTATCTTCTGTCTAATAACGGCCTGCATTCAGAAGAGCTCAATGAGACCACATTCAGCCCTGGGGAAAACACTCCATACAGTTGTATACTGTAAAGAAATGTTATGAAATGCATCTGTGAAATATTATTAGATAATTGGATTTAAATGGTTTCTTTTAATCAAGTAGAGTCAGGTCCAAAATGATTGGCACCGTTGATAAAGATGAGCAAACAAACATGTATAAAATACATCATATAAATAATGAGCTATAATGTATGCCAACAAAAATGTTGCTCCGTTTTTAGTCTGATATAGTAATACAATTGCTCAGAGAAAGACGCTTTATTTACCAAGTAATACAAAAACAAAATCTCGAAAAGATAGTTGTCAAAATTATTGGCACCCATATTTTCATTACTCCGGCACACTCCCCTTGCGAGGATTACAGCACTGAGCCTTTTTCTGTCTCAAAAAGATAGATGTCAAAATTATTGGCAACCCTGTTTTCAATGCTTGGTGCACCCTCCCCCTGAGAGGATTATGGCACTAAGCCTTTTCCTAAAATGTTTTATGAGACTGAACAACACATTGGGAGGGATCTTAGACCATTCCTCCATCTTAGAATCTTTCTCGATCCTTGATATCCTTCATCTGTACTTAGGGACTGCCCTCTTCAATACAAACAACGGGTTTTCAATGGGGTTCTTCTTTCGACACCAAACCCACCACTGGCGTCCACAGCCAAGGAGATCTATTTTCGTGTCATCTGACCATAGCACCGCTTCCAATCCAAATTCCAATACCGTTTAACAAACTCCATGCAATTACAGTTGTTAGTTGCTCTCAACAATAATAAAAAGAAATGCTGGCAACCCTTCCAAAGAGCATATGCCTATTGGCATGGAGGTGACGTCTAATTGTAGATTTGGAGAATTTTCCAACTTTGGCCCTTGGATATTCCTTCGCCTCCCGAACCATCTTCTTCACTGTGCGTGGTAACAAGATACACTTGCGTCCAATACCAGGCAAGTTTACCACTGTTCCAGTGTTTTTAAACTTCTTAACTTGTGCCTTAATAGTGGTATGATTAATGAAGGTCAACCACCATTTGTCTCTTTTTGTTTGTGAGCTCTTTGCATTTCCCTATGGTGATGGATGACAAAGAGATGCATGTTACTTCATTTTTATACCCCAGTGAAACAGGAAGCCGTGGAAGGCCACAATACATTTTTCTCTCCCCAAAATATTACTCCTTAAACAAAATATATTTACCTGAGCAATTGCATTAATATAAAAGAATATAATGTCTTGAACATACAATATAAATCAAATCAAAGTGTATCGGTTGCGTACACAGATTTGCAGGTGTTTTTGCAGATGAAGGGAAATGCTTATTTTGCTGTGCAGTAGAATGTAGCTCAGTATTTCAATTGTTTATTTTAAACCGTCTTTTTTGCTCATCTTTACCAATCATTTTGGATCTGACTGTATCTGGAATAGCTATTGTTGTGTGTTAAAAGTGTGTAATGACCGAGTACAGTCTGCTACTGAGATGAAGGATTAAACCTAAACATATTCATCATGCAAAGTGGGGTGACATCCTGCTTACAGAACAGTCAACACTGGCAATGTTGTTGTTGGTGTTTTTGTAAGCAGGACGTTGACGTCACCATGGCGTCATATTTGTTGTGTTTATATAATAAAGATCTCCTGAATCACTGAGTGTACCTTCTATCAACCTTCTACCAGGTTAAAAATCACATTTGATTCTTATGCATCACTGTACCTCCCTCTCCTCTCTAGCCTTGTTCCCCACCATTGTTATTCTGTCTTGCCGGTGCATTTCCTTATGTCTCTAATCCAAGGTTAAAGAGCCGTGGGTCGCCGACAATGGCCCGACCAATGACCTGGAGTTGTCCTTCAGTCAGCCGAAACTGGCCCAGACTCACCCCCCTGCCCCTCCCCCTGCCCGCCACCCTGCCCGTCGCCGTCTTGAAGATCGGAACTCTTATGTTGACTTGGCAACGCGGCAGATCTTTGTCACGGCGGTCAGAGCGGCAACTGCACCGTGAGGCGAGAAGATAGAGAGGGAGAGATTAAGTGGCCAATCAACCTGGGAACAAGGGGTAATCATTCCACTTAGTCATGTGACCGGAATCCTGATGCCAAATTACATTCACTTCTCTTCTCTCTCTCCTCACAGTCACACTGCAAGTGGATAAATTACACCCACCCAGACCTGCCTGGACTGGAGAGTGTTCAACGCTGTTCTCTCACTTTGTACAGTACAAAGTGAGAGAACAGCATTGAAGGATAATTGTCTTTAAGTAACCTGCTAAAGAAATACAGTTTAAGTATCCGATGCTGATTCTGTCAAATTAGAACATAGTTTTAATAAAAACTACAGGAGAATACAGAGTATATTCGAAACTTAAAATGGGGCTGCATTTTGTTAATATCACAAAGTAGCAATAACTTTGTAACTGACCCTAACACTGTCTTATTTCTGATGATGGAGAACAAAAACCTGCATGGTCGGATGTTCGGTGCCATCAGGGGTGTGCGTGTTTGTGTGTGCGCCTGCGTCATTATTTAGAGATGTGTGGAGCTATACCGGAGTGTGAGCAGCATACCACAATACTAGACATTGGATGAGTTTCAATATTTCATTTAGGAGCTGGACATTGGAGCTAGTCTTCAAGTTATTGTTCAGGTTAGCCTGAGGCTATCATCCTGGCGTGGTTCTGGATTCCTCTCCTCCAAGACAATATCATGTCCTTGACAAACATCCCCTTCTTTCTCGCTTTCTATTGGCTCTACTCTCCCTCTTTCATTCTGCAAAGGTGACCTACTGTAGGTTTCGACCATTCTCTCTCTCACTCTCTCTGTCTCTGTCCATCTACGGAAAAACTCAAAGGAAGGAAGGTCTTTATAATAGCCTTTCCGCCTTGCCTAGGATGGCGTTCCTTACCTAGGATGGCGTTCCTTATCTAGGATGGCGTTCCTTACCTAGGATGGCGTTCCTTACCTAGGATGGCGTTCCTTACCTAGGATGGCGTTCCTTATTGTTACGTTCCCCAGTTTATGTGTTGTAGTTTGTATGTTTGCATGTGTTTATTTCAGGAAATGGCTTCCTGAAATCCATCAAGCAGCTGATTGGTCGACTCCAGGGCTAATTGGAGAGCTGACCCCGCCCCCTCGTCAAGACGCAGCTGTCTCCAATTACCTATACCAGAAGCTATATAAAAGCCAGTGTTCTGTGCAGGAGGAGAGAATTTTGCTTGAGGTAGATTTGCTAGAGAATTTTGCTAGAGGTAGATTTGCTAGAGGTAGATTTGCTAGAGGTAGATTTGCTAGAGGTAGATTTGCTAGAGGTAGATTTGCTAGAGGTAGATTTGCTAGAGGTAGATTTGCTAGAGGTAGATTTGCTAGAGGTAGATTTGCTAGAGGTAGATTTGCTAGAGGTAGATTTGCTAGAGGTAGATTTGCTGGGAGGTCATTGCAGATATTTTGCTAGAGATTTTGCTGGGAGTTCATTGCTGAGAGTTGGTATGTTTAGTGAGTTTGTTGCTCAGATAGAGCTTATTTGACATCCTTTGTTTCTTAATTTGTTTGCGAAAATTGTTTAATATTCTGTTTCATTTGTTCCCAGGGGGGAAGGGGAAGGCACCTAGGGAGTGCTTAGGCAAGAGGCCCGCGGGCATACATATACCTGTAGCATATTCGCTGTCTAGGCACACTAGGTAAGACCTGGGCGGACCACCCCCTGTATTTTGGTTAGGGCACCAGGTGGTGCTAAATTAGGTAAGTAGTTGGTAGGCAGGTAAGATAGGAGAGGGGGGGGCTTTGAGATTTACTTTCTTTGCTTTGGTTCCGTCCAGCCCCTTTTCCCCATATTACCATGTGAAGGAATAAAGTCCTGGTAAACGGTACCACATTCTGCCTGTTGTCATTCTTTCTTGCACCTACAGTCCATACCTTTTTCACTTCACGGAGAGTTTAGTTGTAGCAGGGTGTTGCGTTCCCTCTTCATAGAGGCGTGCGTAACACTTACCTAGGATGGCGTTCCTTACCTAGGATGGAGTTCCTTACCTAGGATGGCGTTCCTTACCTAGGATGGCGTTCCTTACCTAGGATGGCGTTCCTTACCTAGGATGGCGTTCCTTACCTAGGATGGCGTTCCTTACCTAGGATGGCGTTCCTTACCTAGGATGGCGTTCCTTACCTAGGATGGCGTTCCTTACCTAGGATGGCGTTCCTTACCTAGGATGGAGTTCCTTACCTAGGATGGAGTTCCTTACCTAGGATGGCGTTCCTTACCTAGGATGGCGTTCCTTACCTAGGATGGCGTTCCTTACCTAGGATGGAGTTCCTTACCTAGGATGGCGTTCCTTACCTAGGATGGAGTTCCTTACCTAGGATGGAGTTCCTTACCTAGGATGGAGTTCCTTACCTAGGATGGAGTTCCTTACCTAGGATGGCGTTCCTTACCTAGGATGGCGTTCCTTACCTAGGATGGAGTTCCTTACCTAGGATGGAGTTCCTTACCTAGGATGGAGTTCCTTACCTAGGATGGAGTTCCTTACCTAGGATGGCGTTCCTTACCTAGGATGGCGTTCCTTACCTAGGATGGCGTTCCTTACCTAGGATGGAGTTCCTTACCTAGGATGGAGTTCCTTACCTAGGATGGAGTTCCTTACCTAGGATGGCGTTCCTTACCTAGGATGGAGTTCCTTACCTAGGATGGAGTTCCTTACCTAGGATGGAGTTCCTTACCTAGGATGGCGTTCCTTACCTAGGATGGCGTTCCTTACCTAGGATGGCGTTCCTTACCTAGGATGGCGTTCCTTACCTAGGATGGCGTTCCTTACCTAGGATGGCGTTCCAGTAAAAGTGGGTGCCTTAATGTAAAGCCTAAGTCAGTCTCTGTAAAAGAGAGCTGGCCTAGTGACTAAGACTGGCACTCTCCCATTACCAGGCCTTACATCTGGTGGCTATTGAACTCCTAACCTCTCACATGCACATAAGCACGCGCACGCATACCCAATAAGGGAAAAACACATGATTTCAGATGTGAAATTGACACTTTTTGCAAGACATTTTATGAAACATCAGGTGTTTTTGAAACACTTCACGTGATGATATTTCACATGAAGTTTCACATGTGGATTCAAACACACACAAACAGGGCTTTTGACAAAAAAAAAGGTGTCATCAAGGCAAAGGGTGGCTATTTGAAGAATCTTGATTTGTTTAACACTTTTTTGGTTACCACATGATTACATATGTGTTATTTCATAGTTTTGATTTGTTCAATATTTTTCTACGATGTAGAAATAGCAAAAATAAAGAAGAACCCTTGAATGAGTAGATGTTCTAAAACTTTTGACCAGTAGTGACTTTAAAGTAGACACCCTTTGCCTTCATGACAGCTTTGCAAACTCTTGGCATTCTCTCAACCAGCTTCACCTGCACTGCTTTTCCAATAGTCTTGAAGGACTTCCCACATATGCTGAGCACATGCTTGCTGCTTTTCCTTCTTGGTTGAATTTCTGGAAAGAAACCACTACTAAAGGACACCAATAAGAAGAAGAGACTTGGAAATCTGTCCTTTGGTCTGATGAGTGCACATTTGAGATTTTTGGTTCGAACCGCTGTGTCTTTGTGAGACGCAGAGTAGGTGAACGGATGATCTCCGCATGTGTGGTTCACACCGTGATCCATGGAGAAGGAGGTGTGATGGTGTATGGGTGCTTTGCTGGTGACACTGTGATTTATTTAGAATTCAAGGCACACTTAAACAGCATGGCTACCACAGCATTCTGCAGCAATACGCCATACCATTTGTTTGTTTTTCAACCGGACAATGACCCAAAACACACATCCAGGCTGTGTAACGACTATTTGACAAAGAAGGAGAGGGGTGGTGTGCTGCATCAGATGACATGTCCTCCACAATCACCCGACCTCAGCCCAATTGAGATGGATTGGGATGAGTTGGACTGCAGAGTGAAGGAAAGGCAGCCAACAAGTGCTCATCATATGTGGGAAATCCTTCAAGACTGTTTGAAAAGCATTCCTCATGAAGCTGGTTGAGAGATCTGTTCTTTCACAGTTTTGATGTCTTCACTATTATTATACAATGTAAAAAATAGTTAAACTAAAGAAAAACCCTTGAATGAGTAGGCGTGTCCAAACTTTTGTAAGTAACTACTGTACTGTAAGTAAAGTGAATCTCAGCTTTGTTAAAAATACACTCAAGAAAAACTATTATATTCATCATAGTGATTGATTCAGGAGTACCATTAAAAAGGGGTTGGAACTGGTTTAGGGAACAGAAGCGAAAACCGGAAAATAACATTTTTCAAGGAACATAAACAGAACCTGGAATGAAAGTGATCCATACTGTTCTGGAACAGAGCCGTTATTTTAAAAGCATGGGAACCGGTTAAGAACGTTCTTTTACGTTCAGAAATTGCTTGACTCCAACAAAGAACAAACACAGCAAAGCGCCTATGCAAACTTATTCCAGTGTCTGCCTGCAAGCTGGAAATCTTTGCCATCGCATGTTTAGACTACCTGCCCCTCTCCGAAGCAAAGGCTATTCTACTGACGTTACAATCATAATTCAGAAGATAGGAAGAGAGATTTTTAATTCAATGATAGTTACGGCTACTATAGGCCTAGTAATCAAATCAAGCTACCATAGGCCTAGTAATCAAATCAAGTCAAATGGTATTTTTACACGTGCCAAATACAACAGATGTAGACCTTACCATGAAATGCTTACTTACAAGCCCTTAACCAACAATGCAGTTTTTGCAACAAGAAAGAAAATATTTGCCACAAAAATACATTTGAAAAATAAACTAAAGTAAAAATAACAATAATGTACAAAAAAATCGTACACAATGAAATAACAACAAATCAAATCAAATTTTATTTGTCACATACACATGGTTAGCAGATGTTAATGTGAGTGTAGCGAAATGCTTGTGCTTCTAGTTCCGACAATGCAGTAGTAACCAACGAGTAATCTAACCTAACAATTCCACAACTACTACCTTATATCAAATCAAATCAAATTTTATTTGTCACATGCACATGGTTAGCAGATGTTAATGCGAGTGTAGCGAAATGCTTGTGCTCCTAGTTCCTACAATGCAGTAATACAGTATATACATATGAGATGAGTATATAAACAAAGTGGCATAGTGAAAGTGGCTAGTGATACATGTATTACATAAAGATGCAGTAGATGATATAGAGTACAGTATATACGTATACATATGATATGAATAATGCAGGGTATGTAAACATTATATTAGGTAACATTGTTTAGAGTGGCTAGTGATATATTTTACATAATTTCCCATCAATTCCCATTATTAAAGTGGCTGGAGTTGAGTCAGTGTGTTGGCAGCAGCCACTCAATGTTAGTGGTGGCTAGTAGAAGCTGTTTTTCAATCTCTCGGTCCCAGCTTTGATGCACCTGTACTGACCTCGCCTTCTGGATGATAGCGGGGTGAACAGGCAATGGCTCGGGTGGTTGTTGTCCTTGATGATCTTTATGGCCTTCCTGTGACATCGGGTGGTGTAGGTGTCCTGGAGGGCAGGTAGTTTGCCCCTGGTGATGCGTTGTGCAGACCTCACTACCCTCTGGAGAGCCTTACGGTTGTGGGCGGAGCAGTTGCCGTACCAGGCGGTGATACAGCCCGACAGGATGCTCTCGATTGTGCATCTGTAGAAGTTTGTGAGTGCTTTTGGTGACAAGCCAAATTTCTTCAGCCTCCTGAGGTTGAAGAGGCGCTGCGGTGCCTTCTTCACGATGCTGTCTGTGTGGGTGGACCAATTCAATTTGTCTGTGATGTGTACGCCGAGGAACTTAAAACTTACTACCCTCTCCACTACTGTTCCATCGATGTGGATAGGGGGGGTGTTCCCTCTGCTGTTTCCTGAAGTCCACAATCATCTCCTTAGTTTTGTTGACGTTGAGTGTGAGGTTATTTTCCTGACACCACACTCCGAGGGCCCTCACCTCCTCCCTGTAGGCCGTCTCGTCGTTGTTGGTAATCAAGCCTACCACTGTTGTGTTGTCCGCAAACTTGCTGATTGAGTTGGAGGCGTGCGTGGCCACACAGTCGTGGGTGAAGAGGGAGTACAGGAGAGGGCTCAGAACGCACCCTTGTGGGGCCCCAGTGTTGAGGATCAGCGGGGTGGAGATGTTGTTGCCTACCCTCACCACCTGGGGGCGGCCCGTCAGGAAGTCCAGTACCCAGTTGCACAGGGCGGGGTCGAGACCCAGGGTCTCGAGCTTGATGACGAGCTTGGAGGGCACTATGGTGCCGAGCTGTAGTCGATGAACAGCAATCTCACATAGGTATTCCTCTTGTCCAGATGGGTTAGGGCAGTGTGCAGTGTGGTTGAGATTGCATCGTCTGTGAACCTATTTGGGCGGTAAGCAAATTGGAGTGGGTCTAGGGTGTCAGGTAGGGTGGAGGTGATATGGTCCTTGACTAGTCTCTCAAAGCACTTCATGATGACGGACGTGAGTGCTACGGGGCGGTAGTCGTTTAGCTCAGTTACCTTAGCTTTCTTGGGAACAGGAAACATGGTGGCCCTCTTGAAGCATGTGGGAACAACAGACTGGGATAGGGATTGATTGAATATGTCCGTAAACACACCAGCCAGCTGGTCTGCGCATGCTCTGAGGGCGCGGCTGGGGATGCCGTCTGGGCCTGCAGCCTTGCGAGGGTTGACACGTTTAAATGTTTTCCTCACATCGGCTGCAGTGAAGGAGAGTCCGCATGTTTTGGTTGCGGGCCGTGTCAATGGCACTGTATTGTCCTCAAAGCGGGCAAAAAAGTTATTTAGTCTGCTTGGGAGTAAGACATCCTGGTCCGTGACGGGGCTGGTTTTCTTTTTGTAATCCGTGATTGACTGTAGACCCTGCCACATACCTCTTGTGTCTGAGCCGTTGAATTGAGATTCTACTTTGTCTCTATACTGACGCTTAGCTTGTTTGATTGCCTTGCGGAGGGAATAGTTACACTGTTTGTATTCGGTGATGTTTCCGGTCACCTTGCCCTGATTAAAAGCAGTGGTTCGCGCTTTCAGTTTCACGCGAATGCTGCCATCAATCCACGTTTTCTGGTTTGGGAATGTTCTAATCGTTGCTATGGGAACGACATCTTCAACGCACGTTCTAATGAACTCGCTCACCGAATCAGCGTATTCATCAATGTTGTTGTTTGATGCAATACGAAACATATCCCAGTCCACGTGATGGAAGTAGTCTTGGAGTGTGGAGTCAGCTTGGTCGGACCAGCGTTGAACAGACCTCAGCGCGGGAGCTTCTTGTTTTCGTTTCTGTCTGTAGGCAGGGATCAACAAAATTGAGTCGTGGTCAACTTTTCCGAAAGGAGAGCGGGGCAGGGCCTTATATGCGTCGCGGAAGTTAAAATAGCAATGATCCAAGGTTTTTCCAGCTCTGGTTGCGCAATCGATATGCTGATACAATTTAGGGAGTCTTGTTTTCAGATTAGCCTTGTTAAAATCCCCAGCTACAATGAATGCAGCATCAGGATATATGGATTCCAGTTTGCAAAGAGTCAAATAAAGTTCGTTCAGAGCCATCGATGTGTCTGCTTGGGGGGGAATATATACGGCTGTGATTATAATCGAAGAGAATTCCCTTGGTAGATAATGCGGTCGACATTTGACTGTGAGGAATTCTAAATCAGGTGAACAGAAGGACTTGAGTTCCTGTATGTTGTTGTGGCCACACCACGTCTCGTTAACCATGAAGCATACGCCCCCGCCCCTCTTCTTACCAGAAAGATGTTTGTTTTTGTCGGCACGATGCCTGGAGAAACCAGCTGGCTGCACCGACTCCGATAGCGTCTCTCCAGTGAGCCATGTTTCCGTGAAGCAAAGAACGTTACAGTCTCTGATGTCCCTCTGGAATGCTACCCTTGCTCGGATTTCATCAACCTTGTTGTCAAAAGACTGGACATTGGTGAGAAGAATGCTAGGGAGTGGTGCACGATGTGCCCGTCTCCGGAGTCTGACCAGAAGACCGCTTCGTTTCCCCCTTTTACGAAGTTGTTTTTTTGGGTCGCCGGCTGGGATCCATTCCGTTGTCCTGGGTGAAAGGCAGAACACAGGATCCGCTTCGCGAAAGTCATATTCTTGGTCGTACTGATGGTGAGTTGCCGCTGCTCTTATATTCAGTAGTTCTTCTCGACTGTATGTAATGAAACCACAGATTACCTGGGGTACCAATGTAAGAAATAACACGTAAAAACAAAATTGCATAGTTTCCTAGGAACGCGAGGCGAGGCGGCCATCTCTGTCGGAGATGTGTAAAGGGATAAATAATATGTCCATAAAGATATATGAATGAGTGATGGTACAGAACGGCATAGGCAAGATGCAGTAGATAGTATAGAGTACAGTATATACATATGAGATGAGTAATGTAGGGTATATAAACATAAAGTGGTGAGTCTATATTCAGTATACAGGGGGTACCGGTACCAAGTCAATGTGCAGAGGTACAGGTTAGTCGAGGTAATTGAGGTAATATGTACATGTAGGTAGAGGTAAAGTGATTATTCATAGATAATAAACAGTAGCAGCAGCGTAAAAAAGTGGGAGATGCAACTAGTCCGGGTAGCCATTTAGCCAACTGATTAGCAGTTTTATGGCTTGGAGGTAGAAGCTATTAAGGAGCTTTTTGGACCTAGACTTGGCACTCTGATACCACATGCCATGTGGTAGAAAGAGAGAACAGTCTATGACTTGGGTGGCTGAAGTCTTTGACCATTTATAGGGCCTTCCTCTGAGGTCCTGGATGGCAGAAAGCTTGGCCCCAGTGATGTACTGGGCCGTAAGCACTAACTTAGGTCATATCTACCTTCTGTAGCGCCTTGCGGTCAGATGTTGAGCAATTGCCATACCAAGCGGTGATGCAACCAGTCAGGATGCTCTCGATGGTGCAGCTGTAGAACTTTTTGAGGATATGAGGACCCATTCCAAATCTTTTCAGTCTCCTGAGTGGGAAAAGGCATTGATGTGAAAGGGGCGTGCTCGGCCCTCCTTTTCCTGTAGTCCACGAACAGCTCCTTCATCAATCTTGTTTCTCGTTGGATTTATTAACTACAAATATGTAAGACGGGTTTTTAATTATGGTGCTGCTCTGCACACACAAGCTTGTTAGCTGGCAAGCTCAAAGGACATTCAAAGTTCCGCCATAGAAGCCACTCCTCCAAGAAATTCTGTGGATCTAATTTACAGTGCAATTGGAAATTATTCAGCCCCCTTGACATTTTCCACATTTTGTTACATTATAGCCTTATTCTAAAATGGATGAAATTGCTGTCACCCCCCTCATCAATCTACACACAATACCCCATAATGACAAAGCAAACTATTCAGACCCTTTACTCAGTACTTTGTTGAACACCTTTGGCAGCGATTACAGCCTCGAGTCTTCTTAGGTATGATGCTAGACGCTTGGCACACCTGTATTTGGGGAGTTTCCCCCATTCTTCTCTGCAGATCCTCTCAAACTCTGTCAGGTTGGATGGGGAGCGTCGCTACACAGCTATTTTCAGGTCTCTCCACAGATGTTCGATCGGGTTCAAGTCCGGTCTCTGGCTGTGTGCTTAGGGGCATTGTCCTGTTGGATCGTTGTCCTGTTCATTCAGGATCTCTCTGTACTTTGCTCCGTTCATCTTTCCCTCGATCCTGACTAGTCTCCCAGTCCCTGCCGCTGAAAAACCTCCCTCTGATGAAACAAATCTTGGCTTTATCAGAACAGAGAAACTTATTTCTCATGGTCTGAGTCCTTTAGGTGCTTTTTGGCAAACTTCAAGCGGGCTGTCATGTGCCTCTTACTGAGGAGTGGCTTCCGTCTGGCCACTCTACCATAAAGGCCTGATTGGTGGAGTGCTGCAGAGATGGTTGTCCTTCTGGAAGATTCTCCCATCGCCACAGCCAAACTCTATAGCTCTGTCAGAGTGACCATCGGGTTCATGACCAAGGTCCTTCTCTCCCGCTTGCTCAGTTTGTCCGGGCGGCCAGCTCAAGGAAGAGTGTTGGTGGTTCCAAACTTCTTTCATTTAAGAATGATGGAGGCCACTGTGTTCTTGGGGACCTTCAATGCTGCAGAAATGTTTGGGTACCCTTCCCCAGATCTGTGCCTTGACATAATCTTGTCTCTGAGCTCTACGGACAATTCCTTCAACTTCAAGGTTGGTTTTTGCTCTGACATCAACTGTGGGACATTATATAGACAGGTGTTTGACTTTTCAAATTAAATCCAATCAATTGAATTTACCACAGGTGGACTCCAATCAAGTTGTAGAAACATCTCAAGGACGATCAATGGAAACAGGATGCACCTGAGCTCAATTGTGAATTTCATAGCAAGGGATCTGAATACTAATGTAAATAAGATATCTGTTATTTATTTTTAATACATTTGCAAAAATTTCTACAAACCTGTTTTTGCTTTGTCATTATGGGGTATTGTGTGTAGATTGATGAGGGGGAAAAAAACATTTAATACATTTTGTAACGTAACAAAATGTGGGAAAAGTAAAGGGGTCTGAATACTTTCTGAATGCACAGCAGATAATGCATGTCAAAACAGAATGCCCAGCGCTTGCTCTCTCCCCACCCGCAAAATGTCAATCCCATCTTGCACCATCGGCTACACTTGTCTGTCCATCACACATTTAAACAACTAGCTTGCCTACTCTATCCACACTGATTGTTGAAATCATTTCATGAGGTAAATGTAAAAAACAGTTGATTTGAAAGGAACATAAAGGAACGATATAAACCGTAAAAAAATGTTTGGTTCGAACCGGTACTAAACTTTATTTATCTGGTAAGAACAGTGGAACAGAACAAAAACAAATGTGGTTCTATTCAGAAAGAAATGATTGGAAAATCATTTAGGTTCCAACCCCTGATTGAAAGAGAATAATATTCCCCACTAACAGACAACAACACAGAAAAACCCTCAAATTGCTGAAATAGTCAATTAAATCAATGACGAGAGAATAATCAGATTAACTGATGTCTAAAATAGCAGTGCAGATGGCTCTATTTATCTTAGTGCAGAGATGTATTATACTTGTTGGTAATGAATATGTAGAGGAATGCTTCGCAGCAGAAAGATCAGAGTACACAAAATGGAAAAGTCAGTAATAAGTGATCATGTCAAATTTAATCAGATTATCATTGATTGAAGATTGTTTATACTATTTTAGCTGAACAGCGTACTAAACTTATACTTCAAACACGTAAAGTGTGGATGTTTGTCTTTCACCTCAAATTCTAACTCTCACATGTAAAGAACTTTGCTGAAATGTAGATCCCCGTGTTGTCACGTTTATTTCACATGAGTAGTTTCATGTCATTACATGATGTCACGTTATTTACATTAACTTAAGATCATTGTAATCACATGTGAAACAGATATCACATGTGAAACTCATGTGGTTTTTCACTAAGAGCTACTCGACGATCCGCAGAGGAATCTTAGAAGGGTTGTGTGTTTGATGTGTGTGTGTGTCCTTCACCACTTCAAAATGACTGTTCCCCCTTTCCCCCATTCGACAGTAGCAAGCAGACAGCATGGCTGACTTTCAAGAATTTCCACAAGCGACTGCTTTCTGGAACTAAACGGGTGAGGCAAATCCTCTTAAAATCCTTTTAAACACCATGACAGGAGGTAAAAAATAAAAGTTTTCTCCCAGGCTAACATGAGCAGGTTGTTTGGCTGATGTTGTTCCGGAAAGGAAGGACACTTTGCTTGTCTATTTCTTCAAGGCATGGAAGGGAATGCTAATAGGACATAGCCCATTTAAAGGTCCACAATAGCTTTACTTTTGGTCATGTGGTGTATGTCAGCCAATTGTAACTCCAAAAAACGTATAGCTTATACCCATCTGAAACAGGTTCCGGCTGCTCACCTCACGTGCGCCTGCTGCTGAGGACAGAGAACAATGCAGTTCCCTCTTTATTTCCCGTATTTATCAATTGTTTAGTCATTATTATTATTGTAAATCATTATTATTATTGTTGTAGGCCTATTTAATAATCTAAACTAGTACTTTGGCAAAAAGTGTTTTGTTTAATTTTGTTGAGACATTTTCGTTGACTAAATGAAGTTATGCCTTTCATTTTGTGCTCCGTATTTAGTTTAAAGTTAAAAGTAGTCCTGTCGTAAAATAAATAGTCTAGTATTGGCCTTTTGCTGTCATTTGTTGAGTAGGCCTTACCTTCATTGGTATTTAATTTAATGTCGCAATATAATAACCTGTTCACATTTTCCCTATAAACAATGACTAGACTTACTTTTGATATTACCCTTAAAATGTTAAGCATCTTTTGTGAAGGTTTGGTGTGTTATGGTTATTATTCGGCTTAGCTACAGCAGGCCTGTGAAAGCAGTGCGCACCGGCACTCCAACTGACTCCGACAGTTCAACTTGAGGTGAGGAAGAATGTTTTAGGCCTACCAGAGTTACTCCGTTAATCTACCAGAGTTACTCCTTTAATCTAACAATATAATGCTTATCTTTATCAAAATGAAGGAATTAGCCTCCTTCTTTATGCCTTTATCTGAATAGCAGTAGTAGCCTATCTGACAAGTATAAAGAAATCCATGTCAACGGTGCGAACATGGCGCTGGCATATCTCAATCTTTCTCTCCATCTCTCTAGGGCTAGGAATCTCCTTTAATATATATATGTTTTTATATGAATATCATATAATGGATGTCTAAGCCTATAGGCCTATATGCATGCAATGCCCTGATGCATTTATCGCTCAAATCTCCAACAGCTGAATTGTGTTTGAGGAACATAAAAAACAATAAAAGAATAGACTACAACGATTTTAATGCTTCTACTACCGCATGGCAAGCGGTACCGGAGTGCCAAAGTCTAGGACAAAAAGGCTTCTCAACAGTTTTTACTCCCAAGCCATAAGACTCCTGAACAGGTAACCAAATTACCAGGACTATTTGCATTGTGTGCATAGTCACTTTAACTATACATTCATGTACATACTACCTAAATTGGCCCGACCAACCAGTGCTCCCGCACATTGGCTAACCAGGCTTTCTGCATTGTGTCCCACCACCCACCAACCCCTCTTTTTACGCTTCTGCTACTCTCTGTTCATCATATATGCATAGTCACCTTAACGATACCTACACGTACATACTGCCTCAATAAGTCTGACTAACAGGTGTCTGTATATAGCCTTGCTACTCTTTTTTTCAAATGTCTTTTTACTGTTGTTTTATTTCTTTAGTTACCTACACACACACATACCTTTTCTTTTCTTTTTTCACACTATTGGTTAGAGCCTGTAAGTAAGCATTTCACTGTAAGGTCTACACCTGTTGTATTCGGAGCATGTGACAAATAAACTTTGATTTGATTTGATTTTATTCGCCCCGAAACACACAAAAAGTGTTTTTTTTGTTGTAATTTGTTATAGGCAGTTTGTCAGGAATAATTTTGCACGCCCAATTTTTCAGTTTTTGATTTGTTAAAAAAGTTTGAAATATCCAATAAATGTCGTTCCACTTCATGATTGTGTCCCACTTGTTGTTGATTCTTCACAAAAAAATACAGTTTTATATCTTTATGTTTGAAGCCTGAAATGTGGCAAAAGGTCGCAAAGTTCAAGGGGGCCGAATACTTTCGCAACTGTGGATCATTTGACGAATATGCTTGTTTATTGACGTGCTGACGGCGCACAGCAGGAGGTTTCTTCCTCTCTCTCTTTCTCCCAGATCTGAATGGGTCTCTCGGATCCGAACCAGCACGGGTCTGTTTGGCTCTGTTTTCAACTGTCCTTTTCAGAATGGGTCTGACACACACATCAGATATTATTTTATGCATATCGTGTCAGGTGGGAAAGCCACGGAGCCATTTCGGAAGGGACCAAACTTTTTGGACCCATTAAGACCTCTAGTACACACTACGCACACACTCCGACTACACTGCATACAACATACACACAAATACCATGTATAAACAGACACACGCATGCACACACGCACCCATGCACGCATAGCTACAGGTATCTGTGTATTTTTTGACATTGATGAACAATGTATCAACTATTTGTCTTAAATGTATAGAATAAATATTGTTCCTTATTAGAGCCTACAACAAAATGAATGATACTGTTGGCATAGGTTGCCTAGATACCTAGATTTGTGCAATTATAAACATGTCTAAAGTGAAAATAACATTCACAGCTCATGATTGAATTAGCTAGAAAAATGTTTCCTTGGTAGTGTTACCTTCGATATATTTTGTTCATGTCCCAAATGGCATCATATTCTCTATATTGTGCACAACTTCTGTTAGGGGCCTGTGCACTATCTAGAGAATAGGGTGACATTTTGCACACAACCTTAAATGCTGAATTGAAGGTTAAAATGTCCAACCACAGAATCCAGCCCTGAATGACTTTGGGGTCTAAAATGGAAGAGTTCCTCAAAACGTGTTTGCCTGGTCTGATTGCTATTTACATATTTGAGTAAATGAGCACGGGATTGGGTCAGTGGTTTGTTTGTCGATTTGCTCTTTGCTTTTCGATCTCCTTTGGGCAAGAGATTGAATTAATGTTTGTAGATGCTACACCTGGGGAAACAAGAGATTGTGGAAAATTACAATACTCTACCAATTATAGCTCTGGAAACACACACACGCAAAATAGAAAAGCTCATTTTGGGAGCCGTTCAGTTTTCTCTTGTGTCGGAGGCACAAGGCCAATAATTTGCTTCATTTACATCCCTTTCCGTTTGAATAGATCACTGAGCAGATTTTGTTTACCCGCAGCCTGAGCCTTCCAACGTACACACACCATTTGCATGTTTCCACTAGATACGCCACTGTCGTCACACTTCCCGTCCAAAGTAAATGATAAGTCAGCATGCTTACAAATCTCCCTTATCATCATCCCTCCTCCCTCTCCTCCCTCCCTTCATCCCCCTGTCAGCTCATCCTTACCCATATCTCCTCCCTCTTAATTACTTGTTGGATGGCAATAGTGTTTCTGCTGTGTTCCTGCTGCTTTGGTTATTACAGGACCCTGTATGGGAGAGAAGAAGCTGCCAGATGTCCTAACCAAAAGCCAAGCTACTCACCTGGGGCAAATGAGGGCATCTATTCCTGCTGGGTTTAAGGCCTCCTCTCCCCTCAGGAGCCAGCCTGATGTTGAAGAGGGCCTGCAAAGCGCATTGGGCCGCCTGGGTCTTGGCCAGCTTCTTGCTGCGTCCAGAGCCCTCGAATATCCTCCCGTCCACGCGGACTGCCATGATGAAGCTCCGCGCCCGCCGCCCCTCTGTCCTCTCGGACAGGCACACGTACCTCAGGCCTGGACGCAGCTCGTTGAGCAGCACCACAGGGGTTTTGGGGGCCTCGGTGGGGATGGTAACAGGGACCCCTGCCAGCCGCTGCTTGGCCTGCACCATTAGGTCCAACGTGTGGCGAAGTAATCGGCCGTGTCGGAGGGCGCTGGAGAGGCGCAGCTCGCTCTTCTCCGACGCCGACCGGTAGAGGGAGAAGCTGTCGCCGACTACGCCACCACATGACGACGGCTCAAACTCCTTGAACAGAGTGTCTGGGAAGTCTGCCGCCTGGTCCGAGGTAAAGTCTGCAGAGGGGTTGCCATGGTTACCCATGGCCAGGTGAGCCTGAGGAGCGTTGGGGAACTGAATGAAGGACTTGAGGGCCAGTTCGGCCGCCCTCATCTTAGCTTTTTTCTTGGTGGGGCCCGTGCCCTCAAAGGTGAGGCCATTCACCTCTACGGCGATTGAGAACAGGGGTGCGTGGACCGGGCCGGTCTGCGATACCATGCGGTACTGGAGGCCTGGCCTCAGCTCATTCAGCTGCACCAGGGCATTCTTTGGTGAGTCCGACCACAACAGTTTCTTGTAGATCAGACGGAGTTTGCACAGGTGTCCGTTATTGTCCTCCTCCAACGGCCGCTTCCTCTTCAGACCGGAAGTCCCACCTCTAGATGTGTCCGATCTGAACAGTGATTGGCGGTCGCCTGGGACAATAGAACAGCAGTCCTCTAGGTTACCAATATTTCGGTTCTCTTTGACCTCAGTGCTACTGGTGCCTGACAACGACAAGAAAAGGAAACAAAACAATTTAGAGCAATAAAACCATTGTCTAGAATAAAAGTAAGTAATAAATGCAGACATAACTGTGTGGAGCTCCATATTCACTATATTTCAGTGTGCAATAGAATGAGATTCAGAAAGCAACGCTCTTGGAGCAGATTTAGCCACTTGATACACAATGAAAGGGTAATGAACAGATCTACCAGCGTCCCCCAGTCGACAGTCCCCAAAGTTCATAGCGAGGGAGGCTATCTTATTTAAGTGTTCTAAAATTCAAATCCAAATCCCCTCAAATGGGGTATTATCTGCCAAATCATTCTGTAATCTGCTGCAAAATTGGTTCTGTGACTCTGAGGTTTAAGTGGGAGAGTATTTGTTACTGTACCCAATGCAAAGCAGCAATCTCTTTTGTAATGGGGGGATTGTATTGCATTGAAAGTTACACACATTGGTGGGGGGGGGTGAAAGAGCAAAGCTATCGGCCTTATTTCAGACTTCTATTCTCTACGAGGACAAAGTTGGAGCAGCTGTGCTATCATGCTCTGCTCTTCAAACCTAGTTGCAGGGACAAAGAAGCATATTGCATTTCTGAAAAATGTTCACAAATTTTTGTTTCAAAACCAGAAAATGTACAGATAGATCACTTTCATATCTGGTCTACAGTACAGTGTATTTAAAGTATGTGGAAGCAGTATTGCAATTTGTCCAAGACCAATTTCTCCTTGGGATGAGCACAGTATATCATAGGCTATCATATCATCAGTGGCTGTGCATCCAGTATGTTGAGAGGAATACTCTGAGTGGTGTGACTTACTTAAAGTGTCCTCATCCTCTGTGCTGGTGGTCCCAGGGCTCATGTACTTGAAGGGAGCGATCAATGCAGAGAGCATGCTGACTTTCTCTGTGAACAGAGAGGAAAGAGACAGACAAACACACCATGAGTGCTACTGTGGAATGAAACAGTGTTACTGATACACCGACACGTAAACACACTCTACCTACACACTCTACCTACACACTCTACCTACACACTCTACCTACACACTCTACCTACACACTCTACACATGGAGTACGGCTGGTCTATCCTGTCTTTCTCAGTCCATTTCTCCTCCTCCTCCTCCTCCTCCTCCTCTTTCTGCTTAGAGAGCAGTGCTCAAACTATTGATCATTAAGAGATATTAGGTGTTGGGGGAAGTGAGGAAGTGGTTTCTAATTAAAGGGGTTTGACTGGCCTGTCGATGTAGGCTCAGCCTGGGCTGAAAGCACCAGACCCAGCGGTGATGGACTCTAATAGGGTGTTACACTGTAAACAACACGCACACCTGGAGGCAGGAACACCAGGGGGACCTCTAGGGAGACTACCTGAATCCATTGTATTTAAAGGGATGGCACAGCAGCCCACATATTACTGTACCCATCCCCTTTAATTACACTAGACCACTGTTTCCCAATCCATTGCTTGAACTCCTTCGCTCCCTCCCTCCCTCCCTCCCTCCCTTCCTCCCTCCCTTCCTCCCCGTTGAACAATACTGAAGGGTTTGATGATTCACAATGACACACACGGCTGCCCTCTAAGAGCTGTGGACAGATCAGCCGTGTCCCAGTGGGGTGAAATTACAATATACCACTCTGCATTGTGACCTAATTACAGTATAACTAACACCAGCAAAATGCAGCTGTTAGTCGGTCTGTCCATTAGAGAAAACAGCAGCAGAAGGTCTCGGCACACACTGACTAGTTTCTAGATAAATCAATCTATATGCTGTTAGCTATGTCTCTAGAGGGCAACTTGTTTCTACCTACGTAATTATTGTCGTTGCAGTGTTTTCTCTCAGACGTTAGATCCTGACATGGCCGGGTTCATAGTGTTTGCTAAATGAGCAAACACACCATCTAACACTGTAGCTGTTGAAGCGTTTCCGAAGACATGTCTTCTGACCGGGAACCTTAAAAGACAAACGTCCACACAAAGTGTAAAACACAGCGCAGAATATGAGGAGGGCAATTACCACATGCCGGCATAAGTTTCCACGTGGGCCCCAGAAGTCTTTAATGTATTTTTTTATCATCGTGTTGTGCCTTAGGTTCTGCACCACCCACTCAACTCAACAACCTCTGCCAAGTGTTGACGTTCACTGGGCTGTGAGGGGCTAGAGAGAGAGAGAGAGAGAGAGAGAGAGAGAGAGAGAGAGCGAGAGAGAGAGAGAGAGAGAGAGAGAGAGAGAGAGAGAGAGAGAGAGAGAGCCAACCTACTGATATGTATGACATCATCAGCCTGATTACTAACAAAGAGATGGAACTCATTCAGGACAGGTTTACAGTAAATGTTGGTCTCAGATCTTAGATCTAGTTAGGTATGGCACAGTAGTAAAGAAACATACTTTTAACATACTGTAGGCATTGCTCAGGTAAACTGATAAGATATTAAGTCAATCATACATACAGTAAGGACAGAGATTCTGATAGAGATGGATTTTGGCACTGGGGATTGTGAAGAGAACAACCTACACCCTGTAAAATAGGGATTTGCCTGTTGTATAATACAGCTCTTATTAAAACCAGGTTTGCCAAGTTTGGCAGGTGAAGTGTGTGTTTATGCATGCATGCATGTGTGTGTGTGTGTGTGTATGCAAATTCACAATGAGCAGATGATAAGGGCCCTGTCTACTTTATCCTTTCTTTTCCTGGTTCAGTGCAGAGGGAGGGTAATGAGCCAATCACATTTCCCTGTGGTTCCTTCCACATAACGGATGGGTCAGATGAGCGACGGGAGACATTAGAAATAGGCACTGAGGGAAATCATTGACTGGCTTTCTCCCCCCCTCCCCCTCTCCATCTCTGTCTGTCTCACGGGCCACAGATTAAACAGCTCTGAACTGGTAAATGAGAGAGGCTGCATTGTCTCAGTGAGCTGCCGGCCACACTTAAAATCTGATTTCTGTCCGATGGCTCAGCTGATCGCTAAGCAGCTGATCACTAGCTGCATAAATAAACAGCTTTGTGTGTGTGTGTGTGTGTGTGTGTGTGTGTGTGTGTGTGTGTGTGTGTGTGTGCGTGCTTGTGTGTGTGTGTGTGTGCCAGTGCATGTGACTAAATTACTCTCCAGTCAGTGTGTACACACATAAATCCACTGGCTTACATAAAAACCAACACATATCTTTTACAGCCAAGATTCATGACTGCATTTAACTGCTGTATTGGAGCTAGGTCACAGGTTGGTCCAAATAGCACCTTATTCCCTAATTAGTGCACTACATTTGAGCAGGACCAATAGGGCTATGGTCAAAAGTAGTGCACTATAAAGTAAATAGGGTGCCATTTGGGATACACACTTATTTCTTTATTTCAATCGTTTTTTGTGTGTTAATTTAACCTTTAACTTTATACCTCTTCACCCAATGCCTTTCTACATTTGAAATCTCTTGTTTGTACAGTGCTTCAGTTCATACCAACAATTTCAAGTGCTGTCATAAACTGTCATGATAGGCTGTGCCAAACATTATAGGATTCATTAAAGGATTATGCAGACATATTGACAGGCAAGGTGGGAATAGCAGTATGTCATCCAAGGACTGAGTGATTGTGGTGTGCGTGTGTGTATGTGTCTTTGTGTGTGTGTGTGTGTGTGTGTGTGTGTGTGTGTGTGTGTGTGTGTGTGTGTGTGTGCCAGTGTTTTGGGTAGCAGTCGGATGGATATTTAGCACCTGATTAGTGCCACAGAAGACAGAGGAGCCAGGCCATCTGCTTTACATGTGTTCTCCTGGACCATGCCAAGGACAGGGCTTTAGGAGACAACCCAACCCACAGCCAGACCTAGCTTTCTACCCCAACACCACCAGCCCTAGCACCAACCCCTAGCACCAGCCCCTCCAGTGCCAGCTGCATAGCCCCAGCCCCAGTCCAACCCCCCACTCCGCAGCCCGAGCACCAACCCAGGTCAAGCTCTAGCCATGCCCAAGCCATATTCCAGTGTTTGGACCATCCAGTTAACCAATCGTATGGCATGATGCTTGATTGGATTAGTTTAATCGTATCATCTTCATGCTCATTCACATTTGGGCAAAACTCAGAGAAGGAAGGCAAGGCCATATAATCTTCAAATCTTGAAACTGTTCCAGTCAGGCTCTAAAAAGAAACATATTTACAAAAACAATACTGCACATCGATGGAAAGGCTCTTGAATCCAACGTATTTTTATTATAGAGGAGGAATGTGAGGCCAGCATAGCAATGCAAAGCCACGAGGGCATTGAGAAGATATCAAAGCTGTGCTTGAACTGAACTGAAGTGGGCACTCGTTATTACACACCATTGTGACTACGCAGGGAAATGCAGAGGAAAAAAACAGTGTCAATGAATCATTGATAGTGAGGAGAGGAAAAATTCAATAACACTTCTTCTTCCATTATGGCTTTTAGACAGAGAGATACATAGCACCCACTCACTCTCACACAGTCTCAAAAAGGGGCTTGATGTGGATGAGTATCATTGAAGGGCCTGCTCCAGTGTCTGTGCCGATGCTATGGTAGCAGGAACTATTCAACTGAGCAGGTTTCCTGTCAAACACACCCCATAACATAACACACACCTACCTCTCTTCTTAAAGCACTCACCTCACCGAAGAGCGCTACTGGTTCTTTACAGAAACACTGTAACACCAGAGATACGACTTCCTTCTTTGCATCATAAAAGCTTTTCAATGTTAGAGCTCGGATACTGCACGGGACAAAGGGCTTTTGGGCCTAATGCATTCAATAAATAAACCTGGCATTGCATGATTTCTGCATTTGCACCTAATGTAGATAGTGGTGGATGTCCTTGTCTTCAACCTTCAGTGCTTTCAGGGATAAAATTGCACACTCACTTTGTGAAATGGTACCAGAAAGGGAATAGGACTTCTACAAGACGAATTCAGGGTAGATAGGAAAAGAGAAACCGACAGATTCCCAACGTGGACCCACAATGCACTTGAATTCCTGTTCCTACACAAATAACCTCACCCAATTAAAACTGTTCATCTCTTTTCTTCTCCGTTATGTCTGATAGTGTTCACGGTTGATGATTACTACCTGATAAACAGGGGATTTAATGCACAGTCGTCTTTTTCCTCTTTAACAGAATATTAATGTCAGTCAGGCCGTCATCCATGAGGGAGACTAATTAACAAACATGATAAAGACTAGACACGCAGACAGACAGACAAAGATTTGATGTGCTGCCTCCCTCGGGGTCTGTTGCCTTAATAATCCGATAACAAACTTCTCATATGTATTTACAAGGTACAGTGACAGAGACGCAGATAAGTCTGGAGGGTAATGAAACGATGCATCCAGGTCTGTGATTACGTCTTGCACTGGAAAGTGTTTTGCATTCCGCAAGGATCTGTCTGCGTGTCTGCCTTCCTGTCTGCCTGTCCATCCACCCGTCTATCCTCTCCGCCCCATAACTATCCATCAGGGCATGACCAGACAGACCACTATGGCGCTCCATTCGCCTTCCAATCTCAGAGTGTTGGGCTACCATACAGCAGGTGTAAAGTTAGGGATTAATTGGCCTCTGCATGTACAACTCCATGAGCACCATGTGTAATCCAGACCAGCAGGGACTCTAGAGAGAGAGACTCTAGAGAGAGCAACACCACAGCCTAAGAAAGGAGGATGAGTGAGATGGAGTAAAAGGTGAAAAAACAGACTGCAACAGTTCCATGACAGATAACTTGTGTGCGAGTCTGGATTTACTTTGCATATATCCATCCTTTTTTCCATCCCTCCATCTCTCTCCCACTCTATCCATCTATTCCTCCACCTGTCCATCTCCTTGTCTTTCTGCCTAGGGGAGCCTCGTGAACACAATGAACCTGGCTGTCTGATTTACGACGACGCCATCTTTATGGGGCCATTAGGACACCTATAATCAGGCTCTGTGTTTACACTACTTTGTTCAGCAGAAATTGCTGCACCGATGGACCCGGGAAGCACAGATGGGACACGGACACTTTTTCATCGCCTGTTCCATACGACAGCGCCCAACACATCTGGTATGCAGCGAGGAAACATCTTTGCACTAATTTGTTTGTCACTATATATTGAAAGGACTATCTGTCATTCTGCCATGCTTTGGTTGCGTCGCGGCGTGATGTTTGAAGACTTGGCTAGTCATAAGTTTTAGATGCGCGGCCACTCAGGACACACTTACAGGAGCAGCCCAACTGACTGATGGAAATGAACGGAAGAAGGAAAGATGAGGAAAGAAAATGATGAAATGTGTCCCTGATTTAAAGCAGACATAATTTCCCCATGAATCATCAGCGCTGTTTGAATTATGTTCCTATGTTTTAATTCTTCCCACTGCGCAACACAACAATAAGTATTTAGGGGACATTATGGTTATTGGAATACAACAGAAAGGGAATAAGCTACACTCTTCTCAAGTGTCTGTAGTCATGTGACTTCTCACCAAAAATGTACGTCATGGGTAAACAAGAAACAAATACCAACTGGCACCACATTTCACAATATGGAGAACGAGAGATGTTTGAGTGTGTGTGGGGGGGGGGGGGGGCTAACTATCGCTGCATCCCAAATGGAACTCTATTCCCTAAAGAGTGCACTATTTTCACCAAAACCCTATGGACCCTGGTCAAAAGTAGTGCCCTGTATCGGCAAATGGCATTTAGGACGTAAACTAACACTATGGTGTATTTCCCTCCATTCAGGCACTGACTGCCCTCTATATTTCACACAATCCTGCCGCTAGAAATTGCGATAAATATGAACTGACAGCTCATGATATCCCATTTCCAATCCTATGCTCCACACTAAGTGTGATTCAGAGTCAATTAAAGAACTGTTTGATGTTGATCCATTCAGACTCAGAAATTAAGCACAGGGCTGGTAGTATTTACTACTATGGTATAGCACTGCTCTTGCCTGTGTGTGTGTGTGTGTGTGTGTGTGTGTGTGTGTGTGTGTGTGTGTGTGTGTGTGTGTGTGTGTGTGTGTGTGTGTGTGTGTGTGAGTGTGTGTGCTAACCTGTGTAGAGCATTCTACCATAAGGCAGAGAGGAAAATGTTAAATACAAACCTGTGATGGTCGGGACAATGTAAATGATGTGATTCTTTCTTTGTGATTTTTCCCTAGGCATTCTAAACTACAAAAATAAATTTAACGGGCCTGGGATGTACTAGTGCTGTTGATGTGGAATGTAAATGGCATTGGCACTAGTACAGAAATCTATCTTTTTCTTTGAACCAAACCAGATGCATTTATCAAAGGACAGCCACTTCGCAAGTCCCTGAGAAGTACATTAATGTAGCAACGGGGATTAGGCTTGGCAATATCAGCTGCATTAGGGGGAACATCCCAGAGAGCAGGGTGTCTTTTGTTATTGTATGTCGACATGTAAAATGCATTTTTAACATTCATTTAAATGGAGGAAGGGAAAGGTGCTTCTTCCTTTTGTGGCGAAGTGGTTCAAAGTATATTGGAGGGTGAAAAGCAAACCTTTTTGAAGGAGTACTGTAGACATTAATGCCAAATTGCTAAAGAAGAATGCTAAAAGCGTACCCGTGAATACATTACACTAGTCACAGATGAGGAGAGTAGAGTGGTGACTGCACATGGTCATTAGAATAAGAGTTCTCCTCTAGGGGATCTATTTTAACAAACCTAACGCAATGGTGAATCTAAGCGCTGGTGGTAGTGCAACGGATGTGAAACGGCTAGCTAGTTAGCGGTGGTGCGCGCTAAATAGCGTTTCAATCGGTGACGTCACTTGCTCTGAGACCTTGAAGTAGTGGTTCCCCTTGCTCTTCAAGGGCCGCTGCTTTTGTGGAGCGATGGCTAACGATGCTTCGTGGGTGACTGTAGTTGATGTGTGCAGAGGGTCCCTGGTTCGCACCCGGGTATGGGCGAGGGGACGGTCTAAAGTTATAATGTTACAGTAGCACTATAGGTTTGGGAGTGAGGCAGAAATATTTGACCTATTTTCCCCACCACAATTATAGGCGCAGTTGCTGGTGGTGGTCTCGAAAGGGCCGTGTTTTGATGAATAAACCAGTTGTGGGTGTGTCGAGGCTTGACCCCTCTCCTGCCAATCAGAACATGCTTCCTGGCTAAATACACTACAAAAGTATTAGTGAATTTGGCAATTTCAGCCACAACCCGCTGCTGAAAGGTGTATAAAATCAAGCACACTGCCATGCAATCTCCATAGACAAACTTTGGCTGTAGAATGGCCCGTACTGAAGAGCGCAGTGACTTTCAACGTGGCACAGTCATAGGATGCCACCTTTCCAACAAGTCACTTCATCAAATATCTGCCCTGCTAGAGCTGCCCTGGTCAACTGTAAGTGACGTTATTGTGAAGTGGAAATGTCTAGGAGCATCAACGGCTTAGCCGCGAAGTGGTAGGCCACACAAGCTCACAGAATGGGACCGCCGATTGCTAAAGTGTAGCGTGTAAAAATAGTCTCTTCTCAGTTGCACTACCGAGTTCCAAACTGCCTCTGGAAGAAACGTCTGTCATAAGAACTGTTCGTCGGGAGCTTCATGAAATGTCTGTCATTGGCCGACCAGCCGCACACAAGCCTAAGATCACCATGTGCCAAGCATCGGCTGGAGTGGTGTACAATTTGCCGCCATTTGACTCTGGAGTAGTGGAAACGCATTCTCTGGAGTGATGAATCACGCTTCTCCATCTGGCAGTCAGACAGACAAATCGGGGTTTTGGCAGATACCAGGAGAATGCTACCTGCTCCAATGCATAGTGCCAACTCTAAAGTTAGTTGAAGAAGGAATGCTGGTCTGGGGCTGTCGCTCTTGGTTCGGGCCCCTTAGTTCGAGTGAAGGGAAATCTTAACTACAGCATACAATGACATTCTAGACGATTCTGTGATTCCAACTTTGCGGAAATAGTCTGGGGAAGGCCCTTTCCTGTTTCAACAAGACAATGCCCCCGTGCACAAAGCGAGGTCCATACAGAAATGGTTTGTCTAGATCAGTGTGGAAGAACTTGACTGGCCTGCACAGAGCCCTGACCTCAACTCAATTGAACACCTTTCATAAAAAAAAAATTGGGGGTAAGATCAGCTTGAATATTGTAAATAGATTGTAGCTTCCATCAATGTAACTGTCTGCTGTCACACCCTGATCTGTTTCACCTGCCTTTGTGCTCGTCTTCACCCCCAACCAGGGGTGGGGGGGGGGGGTTCTGTCACACCCTGGTCGAAATATATTGTGTTTGTCTGCATTTATTTGGTCAGGCCAGGGTGTGACATGGGTTTATTGTGGTGTGTTTTGTCTGGTGGGGTGTCTAGCATAGTTTCTGGCTGTCTGGAGTGGTTCTCAATCAGAGGCAGGTGTTTATCGTTGTCTCTGATTGGGAACCATATTTAGGCAGCCATATTCTTTGAGTGTTTCGTGGGTGATTGTTCCTGTCTCTGTGTTTGTTGTTCACCAGATAGGCTGTATAGGTTTTCACGTTCCATTTGTTGTTTTTGTATTGTTCGTTTTTTCTTCGTCATTAAACATGTATCAAAGATACCACGCTGCATTTTGGTCCGACTCTCCTTCGACGGAAGAAAACCGTAACAGAATCACCCACCATAACAGGACCAAGCGGCGTGGTAACAGGCAACAGCAACAGCAGGAGCAACAAAGAGAGGAATGGACATGGGAGGACGAATTGGACGGAGAAGGACCCTGGGCTCAGCCTGGAGAATATCGCCGCCCCAAAGAAGAACTGGAGGCGGGGAAAGCTGAGAGGCGCTGGTATGAGGAGGCAGCACGGCGACGAGGATGGATGCCCGGGAGTCAGCCCCAAAAATGTATTGGGGGGGGCTCACAGGGAGTATGGCGACGCTAGGTAGGAGACCTACGCCAACTTCCTGTGGTTACCGGGGGGCTAGAGAGACCGGGCAGGCACCGTGTTATGCTGTGGTGCGCACGGTGTCTCCAGTGTGGGTGCATAGCCTGGTGCGGTAAATTCCAGCTCCGCGTATCGGCCGGGCTTGATTGAGCGTCGAGCCAAATGCCATGAAGCCGGCTCTACGCATCTGGTCCCCAGTGCGTCTCCTTGGGCCGGCTTACATGGCACCAGCTTTGCGCACGGTGTCCCCGGTTCACCTACATAGACCAGTGCGGGCTATTCCACCTCGCCGCACTGGTAGAGCGACCGGGAGTATTCAACCAGGTAAGGTTGGGCAGGCTCGGTGCTCAAGAGCTCCAGTGCGCCTGCACGGTCCGGTCTACCCTGTACCACCTCCACACACCAGCCCTCCGGTGGCAGCTCCCTGCACCAGGTTTCCTGTGCGTGTCCGCGGCCCAGTACCACCAGTGCCAGCACCACGCATCAGGCCTACAGTGCGCCTCGCCTTCCTCCTGTCCTGCGCTGCCGGAGTCTCCCGCCTCTTCAGCGCTGCCCGAGCCTTCCTCCTCTCCTGCGCTACCGGAGTCTCCCGCCTGTTCGGCGCTGCCAGAGCCTTCCTCCTCTACAGCGCTAATGGAGTCTCCTGCCTGTTCAGCGCAGCCAGAGCTGCCAGCCTGCATGGAGCAGCCAGAGCTGTCAGTCTGCATGGAGCAGCCAGAGCTGCCAGTCTGCATGGAGCAGCCAGGGCTGTCAGTCTGCATGGAGCAGCCAGAGCTGCCAGTCTGCATGGAGCAGCCAGAGCTGTCAGTCTGCATGGAGCAGCCAGAGCTGTCGGTCTGCATGTAGCAGCTAGAGCTGTCAGTCTGCAAGGAGCTGCCAGTCTGCAAGGAGCTGCCAGAGATGCCAGTCTGCAAGAAGCCTCCAGAGCTGCCAGTCTGCAAGAAGCCGCCAGAGCCGCCAGTCAGCATGGAGCAGCCAGAGCCGCCAGTCAGCATGGAGCAGCCAGATCCGTCAGTCTGCCAGGATCTGCCAGTCAGCCAGACTCTTCCAGATCCGCCAGTCAGCCAGACTCTTCCAGATCCGCCAGTCAGCCAGACTCTTCCAGATCCGCCAGTCAGCCAGACTCTTCCAGATCTGCCAGTCAGCCAGACTCTTCCAGATCTGCCAGTCAGCCAGACTCTTCCAGAACCGCCAGCCAGCCAGGATCTGCCAGATCCAACTACCTGCCTGAGCTTCCTCTCAGTGCTGAGCTTCCTTTCAGTGCTGAGCTTCCTCTCAGTCCCGAGCTTCCCCTCAGTCCCGAGCTACCCCTCAGTCCCGAGCTACCCCTCAGTCCCGAGCTGCCCCTCAGTCCAGTGGGGTTCTGGGTGAGGACTACTAGGCCATGGTCGGCGGCGAGGGTGGACTATCCTAGGACCCGAGGAGGAGGGGCTAAGACATTGATAGAGTGGGGTCCACGTCCCGCGCCGGAGCCGCCACCATAGACAGACGCCCACCCGGACCCTCCCCTATTGTTTTGATGTGCGTCCGGGAGTTCGCACCTTGGGGGGGGGGGGTTCTGTCACGCCCTGGTCGAAATATATTGTGTTTGTCTGCATTTATTTGGTCGGGCCAGGGTGTGACATGGGTTTATTGTGGTGTGTTTTGTCTTGGGGGGTGTCTAGCATAGTCTATGGCTGTCTGGAGTGGTTCTCAATCAGAGGCAGGTGTTTACCGTTGTCTCTGATTGGGAACCATATTTAGGCAGCCATATTCTTTGAGTGTTTCGTGGGTGATTGTTTCTGTCTCTGTGTTTGTTATTCACCAGATAGGCTGTATAGGTTTTCACGTTCCGTTTGTCGTTTTTGTATTGTTCGTTTTTTCTTCGTCATTAAACATGTATCAAAGATACCACGCTGCATTTTGGTCCGACTCTCCTTCGACGGAAGAAAACCGTAACACATACACACATACAGTGGGGCAAAAAAGTCAGCCACCAATTGTGCAAGTTCTCCCACTTAAAAAGATGAGAGAGGCCTGTAATTTTCATCATATGTACACTTCAACTATGACAGACAAAATGAGAAAGAAAATCCAGAAAATTTCATTGTAGGATTTTTAAATTATGGTGGAAAATAAGTATTTGGTCACCTACAAACAAGCAAGAATTCTGGCTCTCAGAGACCTGTAACTTCTTCTTTAAGAGGCTCCTCTGTCCTCCACTCGTTACCTGTATTAATGGCACCTGTTTGAACATGTTATCAATATAAAAGACACCTGTCCACATCCTCAAACAGTCACACTCCAAACTCCACTATGGCCAAGTCCAAAGAGCTGTCAAAGGACACCAGAAACAAAATTGTAGACCTGCACCAGGCTGGGAAGACTGAATCTGCAATAGGTAAGCAGCTTGGTTTGAAGAAATTAACTGTGGGAGCAATTATTAGGAAATGGAAGACATACAAGACCACTGATAATCTCCCTCGATCTGGGGCTCCATGCAAGATCTCACCCCATGGGGTCAAAATGATCACAAGAAAGGTGAGCAAAAATCCCAGAACCACACGGGGGGACCTAGTGAATGACCTGCAGAGAGCTGGGACCAAAGTAACAAAGCCTACCATCAGTAACACACTACACCGCCAGGGACTCAAATCCTGCAGTGCCAGACGTGTCCCCCTGCTTAAGCCAGTACATGTCCAGGCCCGTCTGAAGTTTGCTAGAGAGCATTTAGATGATCCAGAAGAAGATTGGGAGAATTTCATATGGTCAGATGAAACCAAAATAACTTTTTGGTAAAAACTCAACTTGTCGTGTTTGGAGGACAAAGAATGCTGAGTTGCATCCAAAGAACACCCTACCTACTGTGAAGCATGGGGGTGGAAACATCATGCTTTGGGGCTGTTTTTCTGCAAAGGGACCAGGACGACTGATCCGTGTAAAGGAAAGAATGAATGGGGCCATGTATCGTGAGATTTTGAGTGAAAACCTCCTTCCATCAGCAAGGGCATTGAAGATGAAACGTGGCTGGGTCTTTCAGCATGACAATGATCCCAAACACACCGCCCGGGCAACGAAGGACTGGCTTCGTAATAAGCATTTCAAGGTCATGGAGTGGCCTAGCCAGTCTCCAGATCTCAACCACATAAAAAATCTTTGGAGGGAGTTGAAAGTCCGTGTTGCCCAGCAACAGCCCCAAAACATCACTGCTCTAGAGGAGATCTGCATGGAGGAATGGGCCAAAATACCAGCAACAGTGTGTTAAAAGTTTGTGAAGACTTACAGAAAACGTTTGACCTCTGTCATTGCCAACAAAACGTATATAACAAAGTATTGAGATAAACTTTTGTTATTGACCAAATACTTATTTTTCACCATAATATGCAAATAAATTAATAAAAAATCCTACAATGTGATTTTCTGGATTTTTTCTTCTTATTTTGTCCGTCATATATATATATATATATATATATATATATATATATATATATGCAGTTGATATGGCGTTATAAGAGGATTCAATAGTTTGGAGGAGCGTGCGTTTTTGGTAATCTGACGCTGGGCACCCTTTGAAAATGGGGATGGATAATTTACGTGAAGAAGCGAAATGAAGTATGCATATATGTGAATTTTAAATAATGAAAAAGCACGAGGGCAAAAAAGCACGAGGGCAAAACCTCCCACATTTTTCAAAGCACCCTCACTAGACCAACCCCTTTATTCATAAGCTACTTGGCTATTTTTTGTACCCTTTTAAATATTACAACTGTGGGATTTTTGCACGGATACATGGTGAAAGGGTTTCGTTGTATTTCTCCTGCGAATGGTTCTTTAGGGTTTCACTGATGTGGAACGCTCGTCACCGTCACCGTGTCCTAATGCTGCTAAGAGCGTGTCCTCTGTCAGAATCAAGTGTCATGGATCACATAGACCCTGAGGTATTTTAAGGCCAACAGTGTTGCCTAAGTCACACACACACACACACCTTCACTCAAATAGGTCTCCATGTGAACTCCAAGTCGACTCAAAATGAACTTCAGACAAAGTGCAAACTCTGTTTAAGTGCAATACAGTTTTCTAGTCCCAAATCAATGTGCCTTATGTCAGGACAATCCGTTGCATTTGTCAGGAGTGTACATTCTCTCAGAATTACTGTACATAAACAGTTATGATCAAATCAAAAGAGGCATGTGCATGTGGCCAAATCATTAGGACAGAAATATAGAGGGAAATATATAGCCTAACATCAGCCTGAAGCTTTATGCAACACACAAATATTAAAGTTCACCATTCACATATTGTTGTTTGTCTCTCATACATTCAGCTACGTACTTGGAGATTTACACAATACACTGGCATCACACTGGCTGACTGACGTGGTTTGTACCCTTCACATTGCTACTCTGCAGCGAGCGTTGAATAGCTGGGAGATGAGCGAGGCCCTTAGTAAGACACACTGGTTGAATTGGTGAAGAGGGCTTCATTTGTGCTGCCTTCATGGCTTCTTTGACTTTGAAGTGCACGGCACACCTGACTCATATCTGTATCTGAACCACTAACTGACTGGTGTGTTAGTGCTCATTTCCGTTCCTCCCTTTGAAGCACTGAGAGACAGAACTATTTTCAGAGGCCCTAAAATCCCACTTCACATTATTATAGAGGAATTATGCCTGCAGTGTGTGTATGCAGAGATCTCTCTCACACTCAGTCAGTGTGTGGACTTAATATAGCGCTCAGCTAAACCTAGCATAGATGACTCCTAGATGACTCTGTCTATACTGTGCATTCCTACCCTTCCTGTCTTAAGTTTACCATATGTTTTCCAGTCGAGACAGTTCACTTGTAGCCAAAGTCCACGCCCCTTCGTCAGTGATTGTTCAACAGTAGGGATTCTTCAATTAAATGTTCGTTGTCATTCGATGATATGCAACTAGTTTTCATGCATTTTTTTCACTTGAGAAATACTGCACCAAATATCTTATTTAGATGTAAAAAATCTCTCTCTCTCTCTCATAAAGAAGCAAGCAGTATATGTGTTCTGTAACCCTGAGGCTGCTTGATTTACACTGGCCTCCCTCCCACCCCTGAGGGGGAATGATCAGTAAAGACACACCTCTGTCTCATACTGCCAGTCTTCACACACAACACACTGGCTATAACCCCTTATATTCAGACACTGTGTCTACACTATAGCTATACCATCTGGGAATAAAGAAAAGCCTTTTCTACCCCAACATAATTCTGGCTGACACCTTTATGCTCAGTGACTTTTACATACTACAATGCCAATGTTACTGTACGTCAACCACAGAGGAGGCTCCTCAGAGGAGGAAGGGGAAGACCATCCTCCTCAGTAAAAACATTGAAAAAATGATAATTTTTAGATAAAACTATACTAAATATATTCATGTGTAACCAAATAATTGATTAAAACTGTTTGAAATGAAGGTCTACAGTAGCCTCAACAGCACTCTGTAGGGTAGCACCATGGTATAGTCAGAGGACAGCTAGCTTCCGTCCTCCTCTTGGTATATTGACTTCAAATCAAACCCTAGGAGGCTCTTGGTTCTCATCCCCTTCGATAGACTTACACGGTAATTATGACAACTTCCAGAGAACGTCCTTCAACCTATCGGAGCTCTTGCAGCATGAACTGACATGTTGTTCAACCAATACAAAATCTGATATTTAATCTAGTACTGAAAGCGTAAGCTACAGTTAACTAGCACTGCAGTGCATACAATGTGGTGAGTAATTGACTCAAAGAGAGAGAAAGACAAAAGTTTAACAGTTTTCAACAAATTCATTTCTTAAAAAATGAAGAAGCAAGAGAGAGAGATTTCGTCATTTTTATTTCACTTTCAGTTTCCTTTACGTAGCTAGCAAATGGATCTGGCTAGTTTAGTTACTCAAACAGAGGGATGCTATGATAGCTAGCTGGCTATGACTATCCAACACAACACTGGAACTCTTCCAAGTCAAGGTAAGCTTTTGGTTTTATTAACTTATTGCCACCGGGGCCCGCCGGTGTACCTGCTTACTGACTATACGCTGCAACATTACTGCATTATTGTAGCAAGTTTACTAACATATTAGTTCTATTAGCTATGTTGACTAGGGCGTTACTTTAGCTAATATGGGGACAACGATGTGGGCGGTGTTTTATGACATGGTTTGGCTTGGAACGTTTTTTTTCGCCCTGGTCACATACAGCTGATGTGTTGTTCATCGAAGTCCACAAACGAAGGGTGAAGGTGAGAGTGCATGGAAGCGAGAATAATTACAATGTGGCTGCTATAAAAGTGAACTGTGTTAATGTGTGATGGGGGGTTTATTAAATGTCATCTCAAATGTTTCTATCGACCTGTGTGCACTTACGTTGTAAACTTTTATTCATAGGCTAGGTTATAGCAACCCCATGATGGGTATATGGGAAATGTTTTTATTATGTAGCAGCCTAAACCTATCAATGTTAGATTGAACTGGGTGAATGGAATATGAATGACAGTCATCCAACATGCTGTAAAAGAAATAAGGCCATGCTCATGAAAAAAATCGTCCTCCCTCATCATAAACGGCACCGACCGCCACCGGTCAACCAGCTTTGGTTTTCTCTATGCACCTGAAGAGTGCAATTAATAGGTTAAACCACATGACTGAAGCTCACTATTGCAAACTCACCTCAAAACAGTAGAGTGCAGTACACCAATCTGTGCTTCTAATAATGGCAGTTTCAGATTGATATCCTGAGGTTTCAATGATAAGTAACATAGGCAGTAGCTGAGAACTGGCTGGCCAATCTAGTTTCGAAGTAGTGTATGCAGATTCAGGAACTTGCAGGTACTAGATGTGTCACAGCTACCTACACAATGTTGAGCTGTTGAGCTTCTGGTGCAATGAACAGTGTGTGTGTTCTTTCAAAAAAAATATTATATACTGTATATATATATATATATTTTACAACTGCCCAACCTTGGCCTGTCCTGTGGCAGGGCTCATCTCCCTTCCTGCACACGCACACATGCACTTTCACATGCACTTTCACACACACACACCCCATTCCTGCTTGCGGACGTGTTTTGGATGAGACTAGCTGACCTCCACCTCTGCCTCTCCACAGATCCCAGGAGCATTCTAATCGACCTGCTAAAAGACTGCCGACCCCCGGGTCAGACACTCACCAGGGTCAGCCTGTTTGGTAGGTAAATGATTCAAGGTTGAAATGGATAGATGCACTCATGGATCTGTGTGCATCAATTCAGAATCTCACTTACTGACATCCTCCTGACTATCAATCTCTGATTTCTTAAAAGACGATGAGTAAAACAACATAGAAGAGCATAGATTTGGAGCAGGGGTGTCAAAACTCAAATTCCTGGAGGGCCGTGTGTCTATTGATTTTTGTTATTCCCTTTCAATTCGTGCCTTATTAGGGCCATCCAGGAATTGAGTTTGACAACCCTGATTTTGAGTGTGAAGTTGTACTGTGAGAAAGTGTATGTGGGTGACCAATTTGAGTCCCTCTCTCAACCAACCTTGCTGGCCTGAGTTGAACTGAGTTGAAGCATACTGCTTTTTACTGTATTGGATATGTGACAGGACCTTAACTGGTTCTGCTTGGGTCACCAGGAGCCACCACCCTCAGAATCTCATATCAACACGTCAGATTGACTGGGATTAACCAAGGGCCAACAGGGAAGCCTATAGGGTTGGCTGACTGGAGAAATATTGTTACACAGGACGTAGTCCCGGCGAAGACCCAGTTTGGGGTCGAACGTTGTCTATTAAACATTATACCAGTGTGTGTATGAACTTTTTGTTCAACATTATCCTCTCTGATACTGCACATGGGATACATTTTATATACAGTATATATATATATAAAACATTTTTTTTACCTTTATTTAACTAGGCAAGTCAGTTAAGAACAAATTGTTATTTACAATGACGGCTTATATGTATATAGTTGAAGTCGGAGGTTTACATACACTTAGGTTGGAGTCATTAAAACTCGTTTTTCAACCACTTCACAAATTTCCTGTTAACAAACTATAGTTGTGGCAAGTCGGTTAGGACATATACTTTATGCATGTGTAACAGTATAACTTTAGACCGCCCCCTCGCGAACCAGGGACCCTCTGCACACATCAACAACAGTCACCCACAAAGCATCGTTACCCATCGCTCCACAAAAGCCGCGGCCCTTGCAGAGCAAGGGGAACTACTACTTCAAGGTCTCAGAGCAAGTGACGTCACCGATTGAAACGCTATTTAGCGCGAACACCGCTAACTAGCTAGCCGTTTCACATCCGTTACACATGACACAAGTCATTTTTCCAACAATTGTTTACAGACAGATGATTTCACTTATAATTCACTGTATCACAATTCCAGTGGATCAGAAGTTTAACACTAAGTTGACTGTGCCTTTAAACAGCTTGGGAAATTCCAGAAAATTATGTCATGATTTTAGAAGCTTCTGATAGGCTAATTGACATCATTTGAGTCAATTGGAGGTGTACCTGTGGATATGTTTCAAGGCCTACCTTCAAACTCAGTGCCTCTTTGCTTGACATCATGGGAAAATCAAAAGAAATCAGCCAAGACCTCAGAAAAAGAATTGTAGACATCCACAAGTAGACCTCCTGAAGGTACCAGGTTCTAAGTCCTGTAGACTTCCTGAAGGTACAACGTTCATCTGTACAGACAATAGTACGCAAGTATAAACACAACGTTCATCTGTACAAACAATAGTACGCAAGTATAAACACCATGGGATCACACAGCCGTCATACCGCTCAGGAAGGAGACGCGTTCTGTCTCCTAGAGATGAACATACTTTGGTGCGAAAAGTGCATATCAATCCCAGAACAACAGCAAAGGACCTTGTGAAGATGCTCGAGGAAACAGGTACAAAAGTATCTATATCTACAGTAAAACGAGTCCTATATCGACATAACCCGAAAGGCCGCTCAGCAAGGAAGAAGCCCCTGCTTCAAACCCGCCATTAAAAAGCCAGACTACAGTTTGCAACTGCACATGGGGACAAAGCTCATACTTTTTGGAGAAATGTCCTCTGGTCTGATGAAGCAAAAATAGAGCTGTTTGGCCATAATGACCATCATTATGTTTGGAAATGGGGGAGGCTTGCAAGCCGTAGAACACCATCCCAACCGTGAAGCTTGGGGGTGGCAGCATCATGTTGTTGGGGTGCTTTGCTGCAAGAGGGACTGGCGCTCATCACAAAATAGATGGCATCATGAGGTAGGGAAATTATGTGGATATAGTGAAGCAACATCTCAAGACATCAGTCAGAAGTTAAAGCTTGGTCGCAAATGGGTCTTCCAAATGGACAATGACCTCAAGCATACTTCCAAAGTTGTGGTAAAATGGCTTAAGTACAACAAAGTCAAGGTATTGGAGTGGCCATCACAAAGCCCTGACCTCAATCCTAGAGAAACTTTGTGGGCCGAACTGAAAAAGTGTGTGTGAGCAAGGAGGCCTACAAACCTGACTCAGTTACACCAGCTCTGTCAGGAGGAATGGATCCAAAATTCACCCAACTTATTGCGGGAAGCTTGTGGAAGGCTACCCGAAACATTTGACCCAAGTTAAACAATTTAAAGGCAATGCGACCAAATACTAATTGAGTGTATGTAAACTTCTCACCCACTGGGAATGTGATGAAAGAAATAAAAGATGAAATATATTATTCTCTCTTGTATTATTCTGACATTTCACGTTCTTAAAATAAAGTGGTGGTTCCTAACTGACCTAAGACAGGGAATTTACTCTGTTTAAATGTCACGAATTGTGAAAAAACGGAGGTTAAATGTAGTTGGCTAAGGTGTATGTAAACTTCCGACTTCAACTGTGTATGAATATGTGCAAAGCATCCCACTGAACATACACAATAAATGGTAGACACTAGGCTACATTTGTATTATGTGTTGGGTGAACTAAGCTAACTCTCTTTTTTTTAAATGCTGTACTTCATTAGAGAACAGTTTGAAAGGTTGGTGGTACATTTCATGCTGGGTGATTTCATGTTAGCTGTGTTGCTCATGATATTGAGGAAGAGCGTTGGGATTAATAACATGGCAGCCAACGCTGGCTGGTTATTGGCTGTTGTAGAACGAGTTAGAATGTATTTCTACCACCGAGCGAGGAGCTGTTTGTTGAGATAATTGCATTCTCAAAGGACGCGAACGGAACACAGAAATTAATTTCTAGCTGGAAGTAACAGACAGGATTTATGCTTTCATGGGGCGGGTTCGTTTACAGAACAAATAAATTAGATGTTTAAAAAAAATAATTATGTTTCTTCATGTCATTAAAGAGTATCAGTTATCTGATGACTTTGAAATATACACTCATGGTTGTCTGATGTGTTTTGATGACAAAGTAAATCACCCTCTTACAAGAATGCATAATAATGAATACAGTGGTGGAAGGAATTAAACATCACTATATTTGAGTGACTGGTTTAACTATGGACGCTATGTATTGCAATACAATATGCTGGCCTGGGCTGGCCTAGACATGTACAGTATGTTGGGGTATGGAATCGCAACAATTCAGAGGAGTTGGAGGAGGACGTTGTTATACTACGAACAGTATAACCTCAATAGATGAAAAACAATCAAATGAATACATGAAAAACAATAGGGTACATTTGAAAAATAGCTGTTTAAAAAAAACGACATGACGCCCAACATGCATGGTGTCAATGTGTCAGTAGATATGGTTGGCTACCATTTGATCTTTAATACTGTGGGATAATGTAGGTCTTATTTGAATGACCTGCTTCTTAATCCATGCCAAGGAGAGCAGAAAATACTCATTTGACACGGCTAACTTTTATCTGCTCTGTTGTAATTAGGAAAACCTCATTAAGTTCATTAAGTCATCCTTTGTGTTCAAGGATTTGTTTTACATACGCCACCAACGCTGCCTGCCCGCCAGGCAGTGAATTAGCCCAGTGCTAACTCTTTGAATTAGCCTAGCGCTCCCGAGCTCTTTGTCTTTTACCAGACAGAGTTAAAGGAAAAATATATATATTTTTATTTTTTATTAGTCCATTGTTGCTACAGTCCCAAAATATTTTGCATGTCAGTTATCAAGATAATAGATTTTCAAGAAGCAGTGTCACTTGCCACATCATCATGATGATGCATTTGCTTCTTTTAAGTCCAATATTTATTTAAAACCTGACTGCTGACATGTAAAACATTTGATTTGGATTAGATTTTTTTGGGGCCCTGCCTTTTACCAGACACAGCTATCAATTCTCTCTCTTTTTATTGTGTATAGTTTTGGCCTTTTACGCTTTAATGGATAGAGGAGAGACAACAGGAAAAATAGATAAGACTTTTTCTGAGAAAGCAGTGGACTGTATTCATGTGACCTGCTAGACCAGGGGGTTCCCAAACTTTTTCACTCGGGGCCCCCCATCCCGTGTGTGCTCACGCACGACATCTACTGTTCATGACACAAACTGTTCACACATCTCTTGTTGGTAGAGATAATTGTGTAGGGATAAAGCTTATTTCATACAATTCTACACATTTTGTCATGGGGTGCAAAGAATTTTGTTGCAATTCTATACATTTTGCCATGTCTAATGTGTATTCAGGTGATATTTGTATGATAAAAAAATTACAAGACTATCTATGGGCTAAAAAAAACGTATAAACAAAAAGTTAGGTATGACATGACAAGAGGAACTGATGATGCACTACCCAATTTCAAATCGCATTCTACTATTTCAACTTTAAAGAGGAAGTTTAAATCCAGACTGAGTTCCTTAAAAAAAAGAAAAAAAATTACATTTTGGGAACCACTGAGCTCGACCACCTAAGGCCAAAGCAGGGCCCTTTTTATAGGTCATATTATGGTAACACCATGTCTCCACATTCAAACAGGGACCTTTCCATTAACCCATTAACGTCCAAGTATATTTAGTACAATATCAAAATGCCCCACAGAATTCATTCTTTTTGGTGTAAATGGATTTTGGAGTCAGCATAGCTAGTACAAGTGTCTTAACAGGACAGATACTTTTCATACAATCATAAAATGTAACACCTCCAGTGTCAAAAAAAGATTTTCCTTATAAATGGTGATGATTTTTTTTTTTTAAATCTTCAGATTTGTCCATCAGTTAGCAAGGATATTATACATTTCCGTTATTGACATGGGTTAATCTGGGTCTTGGTTGAGGGGGAATACCCTGTTTGGCCCTGGGGTGGCCATGGTAAAAGCCATGGTAACAGATGACTACACACCACCACCAAGGAACCCTCTTAGTTTTGGCTCCTGCACCCAATGATTCCAATTTTGGTGATAGTGAAAGCAGTGATTCATCATCTGCTGTATTACTTAGTGGGCTGAGAGCAGCAGGCCATTCATCTCCCACCCTGGCCCCTGCTGCCACAGCCCAGAGGCCCAGAGCCAGGGAGACGCCACCACTGCACTGAAAGAACAGCATACACACCTAGACACACACACACGTCTGGCCCGCATGGCCTCCCCTGCCAGGACTCAACACAGTGCTGTGCTGATAAGACTGACAGGCACTTAGTTTAAAGACGGGGGAAAACAATGTGTACCTCAGTGGGAGAGGTTGACATACTGTACAGCAGAGTGCAGACTTATAGAATACTTTTCAATGGCCACAAAATCTATCTAAAGGAAACACTATAACAGTCTCTATGCAGGATTTACAGCACAAATGCTCTTTAGTTCTACATTGAGAGGAATTACATGCCTCTAGGGGGTTACAACATACCACAACCACCAGAGATCCACATGCAAATGTTGCAATGCTAATGCATCCTGCCAGGTACTGTAACGAGCCTGGAATCCAAGCCAATTAAATGCTTCCTTCATGAATTTGGTTTGGATGATCATAGATTCAGTTGGCTTTCAGGTAACAGGCAAAAGTGGAGATATCCATGGAGGGGGGGGGGTGTAGGTTGCTGTAGAAGATGCCAATAGCCCAAAGTACACAGCTAGAACTGGTGGGAAGCACAAAACAATTTCACGCACCCTGTGGGAGCGGGGCCGGGGCTTTGGGGCTGAGGCATGGCCCAAACCTAACGCATGCTGCTTCCCTGACTTCAATTAGTGTTCCACTTTAGCCCTCCACCTGACTCCAGCAGGCCGCAGCACACTGCCAACCGCACCATGAACAACCAGCAGAGACACTCTCTTAGGAAAGTGCAATCTGTCGCCTCTCCGTCACACTCACCTGACGTAGTCTCCCCAAACACAAACACACCTCAACTGACTCGCACATACTCACACACCTCACCTGACTCACACACACCTCACCTAACTCCCTTTCCCTCACTCGCAAGCCACCCTTGTGTCTTCCTCCCCATCACCACCACACACACAAACAGACCACACACACACCACCACTATGTTTGCTCCTCATTAACCTTTGAGCAGATAAGCCTGTTTTAACTCCGTGTTTGAACAGCCTCTCTGAAGTATTGCTCTACGTTGATACAGAAAACAGATGATCTTTTTTCATCTCTCTCTCTCTTTTTCTTTTAATATCTCTCTCTTTCTCTCTCCATCTCTCTTTTCATCTCTCTCCTTTCTTCTCGCTCTCTGTCTTCTTCTCTTTCTCTTTTCTTCTCTCTCTTTTCTCTCTCTCTCTCCTCTCTTTATCTCTCTCCTCCCTTTTCTTCTCTCTGTCTCTCTTGCCCTCTCTCTTCTTCTCTCTCTTTCTCTTCTTCTCTCTCTCTTCCTCTCCCTTGCTCTCTTTTCTTCTCTCTCTCTCTCTCACCTCTTTTCCTCTCTCCCTCTTTTCCTCTCTCACTTTTCCACTCTCTCTTTTCTTCTCTCTCTTTCTTCTCTCTCTCTTTTTTCTTTTTTTTTCTCTCTCTCTCTAACTCCTTTTTTTCTCTCTGTCTCTTTCTCTTTTCTCTCTCTTTTCTTCTCTCTCATTTTTTTTCTCTCTCTCTCTCTTTCCTACTCTCTTTTTCTTTTTCCTTCTCTCTATCCTTCACCTCTTTTCTTCTCTCTCTTCTCTCTTTTTTCTTTTTTTTCTCTCTCTCTCTAACTCCTTTTTTTTCTCTCTGTCTCTTTCTCTTTCCTCTCTCTCTTTTCTTTCTCTCTCTTTTCTCTCTCTTCTTCTCTCTCTCTTTTTTTTCTCTCTCCCCCCTCTCTCTCTCTCTCACCCCCCTTCACTCTCTTCCATTAGATTTGAGAATTCAATTTTACTCACAACTCCCCAATCTCCATAAATCTAGCACCTGGGATATCCTTTAATTACATGGAGAGATATTCTGGAGCAGCGGTTAGCGCGCCGCCTGCCTGGCACTGCTAACAAGGTGAAAAGGTGTGTGTAATGGGTGGCAAGAAAACTCACTGAGTAATTGTTAATATCATGTTAGCGCTTTGTCTCTCTTTCGTCCACGTTTCTTTCTCCCCAATCGGGATACAGACTACAGTACATATGCTTGTTAGAAGCGCTGAGGTAAAAGGCAGTTAATTTATCTGGAGTGTAAAGTCTGTTAGTCTGCCAGCTGTGTGTTGTGTTGTGGATAAAGGTGATGGGTTCACTGTACCAGGCTGCTGGGTAAACACTCAGGTTACGTCCCAAATGTCACCCTATGAGCCCTGGTCAAAAGTAGTGCACTAAATAGGGAATAGGATGCCATTTAAGACGCAACCTCGGTTTGTTCTACCAGAGGTTGTTCCGAGCCATGGAGAGAGAGAGTTGGGTAAATATGAACTGAGACTGTGTAAAGATAATTGGCAGGAGGTGATTATTTGTATCTGTATCAGAGGTTATTATTTTAATGACAAGATCAGATGAGATGCAGAGAAAACATTTGCACATGTACACACACACGCGCACACACACACACGCACACGCACACGCACACACACACACATACCCGCTACCGATTCCCCTCCAAGCAGGCTTATGGAATGACCAAATAGCCAACAACATAATCTTTCCAAACAGCCAGTGATCTTGAAAAAGTGCTCCCATTAAATCAATTAGGGTAATATTGTGTCAGCCAAATTCAGCTCCAATACAAACACATCCATGTGAGTCGGTCAGAAATAGTTCAGGTTTGATACAAACAGTTCCCAGTTCCCAGATGCACTAACTGATGATTTTACCCTGTGTAGTGTTTGGTTATTGGACGAGGGATAAATTCCCGATAAACAAAGTCATTTATTATGATAAAGGTTTCACACTTCAGAAATACTTGCATTAGCTGTCATGACAAGGAAAGCTATGAATCACACATTACACTCGCACAGTATTTGTTTCACAGTAAGCCAAAGGCTGGGAATTAGACTGGGACAATGTAGCACAAATAATACAGTTGATAATACAATTATCTGGAAGACTACTGTATGTATGAATTGTGCAAGACTGTGAAAGGATTTCACAACTGACAAAAATAACTAATTAAATAACAGTGTATAATAGGATTCTTTGAATGTTCAATGTGGAGATTATATGCCTCTTAGATAATCATCTGTAGAAATGTTGAAAACATCATAGGGAGACAATTCCAGGATAACAATTATATTATTATTAGAACAAAGAGGACAAGATGACGAATCACGATAATTATTCAACTTTTGCCTCATCCTGTCATTCCAATTAAAATTTTACACTTCAAAAAACAGCATAAATGTTTAAATATTTTCTAATTGGCAGCACTACACATCTTTCCAAACTTCAATAATAAAAATATGTAATATTTTCATGTCTCAAAAGTCTTGATTAACTGTAGACTGATTCATCTCTGACAGCTGGCTAGCTAATATTGCGTTGCCATTTTGTTTTGTTTACACATTGGTGTGATGTTGATCACTGGTCTGGTTAGGAACCCAGATGTTTGTCCCACATGGATTCCTTCCTACTGTCTGTCCCAACATACTGAAACACAGCTCTCCTCACAGGCCCCTACAGAGTCAGACACCAGCCTCTCTAGACGTACACTAGTTTGTTACTACACCAATAAATGACAATATCCATCCGGACCTTTTGCCACCTAGGAAGTGTGTGACTGGACCTTCTCAAATAGTATTTTAATACCCCTGTTCTATACAATATTTATGTCTAACAATAGTAGTAGTTCATACATTTGGGCGGGGGGGGGGGGGGTCATGAGAGAACATTTTTGGGAAGCTCTGCATCAGTACACTACTGTCTCTACACAGCTAAGCGAGAGAGGCGGAACAGGCTCCACCAATCTCGACTGATGTTTTTCATTTGAATGTAGGATAATGTTCATTCTACAGTTTTTCTCAATCTGGTTCCAAGCAATTTTGGGATCCGCGTTGAAATGTATCTATAGCACAACAGCAACAATCCAACGCTCAAGTACATTTTCAGAACTCCTGATAGTTTTCTTGCCCGTTCCTGACTTACGTATCTTTAGACCACCTTTCGCAAAACATTAAATACACATGTCATCAGGGAATACAAAAATCACTGTTAAGTGTTTTGTTCACAGAACATTAACACATTGTTTTCATCAAAAGAGAAATGTGTGCAATTGTGTTCGCGGTTTCCAGCACTCAGTAAATACTAGTGCATGACTTTCATCTCATCAGTGTCTACCATATACAATATATGGAAAGATCTAGGCAATGGGGACTGTCTAACTGTTCAGATTTTGTACAATATTGCAGAGAATGACGTTGGGTTACTTCTAAGTAACTTTAGGTTATTCCTAAGTCATCATCTCATCATTCTGATCTTCCATTATAGAGCTTTGCTTCGGTGTGGATTGAGGCCTATACACTCATATCAGTTGTATTCCTCCATTGTATTCACCTTTCCTTATTTCTATTGTGGATTGTGTTTCTGTGCGCCAATGGAAAATCGACAAAACGATGACCAAACCAACCTTTGTATTCAATACATGGAATTGGATTGTGATGATGCCAATGAATGAACCATAAAATATGAACATATTTTATCAGGAATAATATTTGATTTGATGTGTATGAAATTGTTCGTTGAAATATGCATAAAAGAAGAGTAATTACCCATAATTATGCACCTTTGCATAGTTGTTCTTCCAATTTTGATTATCATGATTTAGAGACTGTGAAGAAAAATGTATTGATCTACTGGGATTTAAAAACACAGGATAACTTTCTGTTTGGTCTGCTTGCCAAAAGATAAGTATGGTTGTGTTCATTTTTTTGCAGACTGTCGTGTTGTTTGGATGAATGTATTTGCAATTTTACGGTATAGTATCATTTTGATGAACATATTTATGTTTTGAGAAGGCAACTACATTTTGAAAATACATTTATTGTTTCATAAAAGGCCACAGAGTTCTGTGTCTTGTGGACTATGTTTTGAAAATCGACAAGATTCTTCCAAAAAATGCTTGTCAGCCAGTTAGCGAGTCAGCCAATCAGCCAGTCAGTGAGTCAGCCAATCAGCCAGTCAGTGAGTCAGCCAGTCAGCAAGTCAGCCAGTCAGCCAGTCAGCGAATCAGCCACTAAGCCAGCCAGCGTAAATTCATTAGGCTGCTGTAAATATACAGACAGACATAGGAAGCCTGTTTTAACTCTGTGTTTGAACAGCCTCTCTGAAGTATTGCTCTACGTTGATACAGAAAACAGATATCCATCAATATCCATCCATTCATTCTCTCTCTCTCTCCCTCTCTCTCTTTCGCTGTCTCTCTTCCCCCAATATCCATCAATTATCTCTCTCTCCCTCTCTCTTTCTTCCCCCAATATCCGTCAATTATCTCTCTCTCCCTCTCTCACTTTCTCTCTTCCCCCAATATCCATCAATTATCTCTCTCTCCCTCTCTCTCTTTCTCTGTCTCTCTTCCCCCAATATCAGTCAATTATCTCTCTCTCCCTCTCTCACTTTCTCTCTTCCCCCAATATCCGTCAATTATCTCTCTCTCCCTCTCTCTCTTTCTCTGTCTCTCTTCCCCCAATATCCATCAATTATCTCTCTCTCCCTCCCTCTCTCTCTCTGCCACAAAAAGCTCCTCACCTTCCAATGTGATTTCAGCAGCCCAGAGTGTGTGTTTGTGTGCATGCACAGGTGTATGTGTGTCAAGCGTGTGTGTGTGTGTGTGTGTGTGTGTGTGTGTGTGTCTGTCTGTGTTCAGATAGCGGTGAGTGGACAGCAGGTTCTCTCACCTCTGTTTTGACACTGATTTAACATATGGCTAAACCGTTGCAGATAACAACAGTGTACACTTTCCTGGTCCAGACAGATAACATCCACATTCATTACCACACAGAACCATGTTGGTGTAAGCTCTTAGAAAAATGGACCATTGCACAGCAAATCGTTCTAACGCCCATGTTTGGAAAATAAAGGGCAAGCTCTATCCATTCCATTCAAAAATCCTATGTTGGTTTTAAAAAAGTGGGTTTGGTCTTTTGACCATCGTAACTAAGAAAGGTTCAAATAATCCTGCTGAAAGTACTATTTAGTATGATTGAGATTATGTGGTAAAATAAGTGTCATGCAGATCAATTATTTTAACTGTAATTTCAATGATAAGCCTTCTTATTTTGTCCATATAGTTGTTTATTATTATTTGACTAATGTCCAACTCATGTTCCGTGGCCGTACTTATTCCACTAGCGATTTCTCCTCACTCCTCCTAACATCCTTAAACGAATGTTCCACTTAGAATTAATGACTTCCTCATTGTTTACAAATTGGATTGTGTAAGAAAACACCAGACCTGGATAGAGGATCTACGTGAACACGTCTGTTAATACTGCACTGGGATCAGTTCCGCTAATGGTCCAGACAGATACCCAGCTAAACCTCTATTGAGAGCGGTATTCACACACACACACGCGCGCACACACGCACACACCCGCACGCGCACACACGCACACACACCTTGAAATCAACACCTTCCTAGCATTACACAGCAGAGCAGTGTACAGGGTAAATGTATTGCATAGCCTCCCGAGACAATATTATCTCTTAAGCACAGACAAATTGTCTCTTTGTTTAAGGACATGAATATTTTTCAAAAACATTATGGAAATCCCCAAAAAATAAGCACTCAAAGGGAAGTTAAAGTGCCACTTATGGACACTGCCAGTGCATTGCATTGGCAATATAAATGTTCTCATTAAATGGGTCTTTCTTTTCTCTCCCGGCCGACTCAGCTGCAGACTGGATCAAGTGAAGGTTGTTTCGTCCTCTCTCTCTCTCTCTCATGGCCTACATTCTGATGGGAGGGCTAATTGCATAATTTGTTTCAGAATTAACAGCTAATAGCTCTTAATAGCTCTCCCTCTCTCTTTCTCTCTCACTCGCTCTCATCCCAATTTTACTAGTATTTGCTGAGGTTTTGGACAATGTGGCACCAAAACCATGACAAAAATGACATTTTGCGGAAAAGGAAAAATAATCATTGATTAGATCAGCCTTTAGTGGTTATTGAAACTAATAGCATTTTGGATAATATGATTTCTAGGAACTAGTTCCAATACAATCTCAACCTCTTCTTTAAAATGTAATGAGGATATGAGATAATTAACATACATTACCAGAAACAAAACGGACTTCACTCTATCACTATGCTCACCCTCTGGACATTATTCCATTACTTTCTTATCAATATACACTGAGTGTACAAAACATTAGGAACACCTTCCTAACATTGAGTTGCACCCCCTTTTGCCCTCAGAACAGCCTCAAATCATTGAGGCATGGACAAGGTGTCGAAAGCGTACCCCAGGGATGCTGGCCCATGTTGACTCTAATGCTTCCTGCAGTTGTGTCAAGTTGGCTGGATGTCCTTTGGGTGGTGGACCATTCTTGACACACGGGAAATTGTTGAGCGTGAAAAACCGTTGCAGTCTTGACACATACCTGTGCGCCTGGCACCTACTACCATACCTCATTCAAAGGCACTTAAATATTTTGTCTTGCCCATTCACCCTCTGAATGGCACACATACACAATCCATGTCCTCAATAGTCTCAAGGCTTAACAATCCTTCTTTAACCCATCTCCTCTCCTCCCTCTACACTGACTGAAGTGAATTTAACAAGTGGCATCAATAAGGGACCATAGCTTTCACCTGGATTCACCTGGTCAGTCTATGTCATGGAAATACACCCAGTGTACTGTATATACACATGGTATTTTGACCATATCAATCTATAAAGGCATGTTATACTGTACAATCAATACAATCTGGTAATGGCCACATTCTAACAGCAACCTCCCTAAAACTTCCTGGGTTCCATTTGAGATGATTGGAGGAATGAGGGTGAGGTTTTCAGGTTTGCAGGGAATAGAAGGATCCAGGATAGAAGAGTCTGAGGCCAGACTAACAGTTCTTAGGAGGCTGGCTGCTAAATCAATCCCCTCTCAAACCAGGCAATAACCTCCACTGTCTGCTCTCTCTCGATGTGATAACCAAACTGAATTTCAAAACTAAATCAAACAAACACAAGGATAAAGAGACTGAGACAGGGGGAATAGAGGGAGAGAGAGAGAGAGAGAGAGAGCACAAAGAGACTGACTGACTGGGATTCAATCAATACTTTGATCTTGCTGTCAATCACCAGCACTATTAACCTACGGGCAGAGAGGTGGCTGTTCTATCTGTTTATCAGTCCTGCCCACATCAACAACTGACAGACAGGGACACCCAAAGCACAGACGGCCATTTTAACACAAGGGGTTTGTGTTGCCAGCTTGTCAGACCAACCATGAATGTGCAGAAAATGTATGACTTGAGCTACCATACAGCACCAGTCAAAAGTTTGGACACACCTATTCATTCAAGGGTTTTTGTTATTTTTACTATTTTCTACATTGTAGAATAATAGTGAAGATATCAAAACTATGAAATAACACATGGAATCATGGAGTAACCAAAAAGGTGTTCAACAAATATATTTTAGATTCTTCAAAGTAGCCACCCTTCGCCTTGTTGACAGCTTTGCACACTCTTGGCATTCTCTCAACCAACTTCACCTGGAATTCTTTTTCAACAGTCTTGAAGGAGTTCCCACATATGCTAAGCACTTGTTGGCTGATTTTCCTTCACTCTGCTGTCCAACTTATCCCAAATCAAATTGTATTAGTCTCATGCGCCGAATACAACAGGTGTAGACCTTACAGCAAAATGCTTACTTACAAGCCCCTAACCAACAATGTAGTTAAAAAAATATATATATGAATAAGAATAAGAAATAAAAGTAACAAGTAATTAAAGAGCAGCAGTAAAATAACAATAGCGAGACTATATACAGGGGGGTACCAGTACAGAATTAATGTGTGGGGGCACCAGTTATTCGAGGTAATTGAGGTAATATGTACATGTAGTTAGAGTTATTAAAGTGACTATGCATAGATGATAACAACATAGAGTAGCAGTGGTGTAAAAGAAGAGGGGGGGGAGGCAATGCAAATAGTCTGGGTAGCCATTTGGTTAGATGTTCAGGAGTCTTATTGCTTGGGGATAGAAGCTGTATAGAAGCCTCTTGGATCTACGCTTGGCGCTCCGATACCGCTATCCGTGCGGTAGCAGAGAGAACAGTCTATGACTAGGGTGGCTGGAGTCTTTGACAATATTTAGGGCCTTCCTCTGACACTGCCTGGTATAGAGGTCTTGGATGGCAGGAAGCTTTGCCACAGTGATGTACTGGGCCGTACGCACAACCCTCTGTAGTGCCTTGTGGTCAGAGGCCGAGCAGTTGCCATACCAGGCAGTGATGTAACCAGTCAGGATGATCTTGATGGTGCAGCAGTAGAACCTTTAGAGGATCTGAGAACCCATGCCAAATCTTTTCAGTCTCCTGGGGGGATTAGGTTTTGTTGTGCCCTCTTCACGACTGTCTTGGTGTGCTTGGACCATGTTAGTTTGTTGGTGATGTGGACACCAATGAACTTGAAGCTCTCAATATGCTCCACTATAGCCTTGTCGATGAGAATGGGGGGCGTGCTCGGTCCTCTTTTTCCTGTAAACCACAATCATCTCCTTTGTCTTGATCACGTTGAGGGAAAGGTTGTTGTCCTGGCAACACACAGCCAGGTCTCTGACCACCTCCTTATAGGCTGTCTCGTTGTTGTTGGTTGCTGTCGGTGTTGAGGATTAGCGTGGGGGATGTGTTGTTACCTACCATTACCACCTGGGGACAGCCCATCAGGAAGTCCAGGATCCAGTTGCAGAGGGAGGTGTTTAGTCTCAGGGTCCTTAGCTTAGTGATGAGCTTTAAGGATACTATGTTATTGAACGCTGAGCTGTAGTCAATGAATAGCATTCTCACATAGGTGTTCCTTTTGTCCAGGTGGGAAAGGGCAGTGTGGAGTGCAATAGAGATTGCAACATCATATCCTTCCTGTTTGGCCCTGTCCGGGGGTATCATCGGATGGGGCCACAGTGTCTCCTGACCCCTCCTGTCTCAGCCTCCAGTATTTATGCTGCAGTAGTTTGTGTCGGGGGGCTAAAGTCAGTTTGTTATATCTGGAGTACTTCTCCTGTCTTATCCGGTGTCCTGTGTGAATTTAAGTATGCTCTCTCTAATTCTCTCTTTCTTTCTCTCTCTCTCTCGAAGGAGGACCTGAGCCCTAGGACCATGCCTCAGGACTACCTGGCATGATGAATCCTTGCTGTCCCCAGTCCACCTGGCCGTGCTGCTGATCCGGTTTCAACTGTTCTGCCTGTGATTATTATTATTTGACCATGCTGGTCATTTATGAACATTTGAACATCTTGGCCATGTTCTGTTATAATCTCCACCTGGCACAGCCAGAAGAGGACTGGCCACCCCTCATAGCCTGGTTCCTCTCTAGGTTTCTTCCTGGGTTTTGGCCTTTCTAGGGAGTTTCTCCTAGCCACCGTGCTTCAACACCTGCATTGCTTGCTGTTTGGGGTTTTTAGGCTGGGTTTCTGTACAGCACTTTGAGATATCAGCTGATGTGCGAAGGGCTATTTAAATAAATTTGATTTGATCATCAGTGGATCTGTTAGGGCAGTATGAAAATTTGAGTGGGTCTAGGGTTTGGTGTTGGTGTGATGTGAGCTATGACCAGCCTTTCAAAGCACTTTATGGCTACAGATGTGAGTGCTACGGGTCGGTAGTCATTTAGGCAGGTTACCTTAGTGTTCTTTACACAGGGACTATGATGTTCTGCTTAAAACATGCTGGTATTACAGACTCAGACAGGGAGAGATTGAAAATGTCAGTGAAGACACTTGCCAGTTGGTCAGCGCATGCTTGCAGTACACGCCCTGGTAATCCGTCTGACCCTGCGTCCTTGTGAATGTTGACCTGTTAAAAGGTCTTACTCACATAGGCTGTGGAGAGCGTGATCATACAGTCTTCTGGAACAGATGGTGCTCTCATGCATGTTTCAGTGTGATTTGCCTTGAAGCAAGCATATAAGTAGTTTAGCTCATCTGGTAGGCTTCTGTCACTGGGAAGCTCTCGGCTTTGCTTCAATTTGTAGCCTGTAATGGTTTGCAAGGCCTGCCATATACGACGAGAGTCAGAGCCGGTGTAGTACAAATTGATCTTAGTCCTGTATTGATGCTTTCCGTGTTTGATGGTTCGTCGGAGGGCATAGCGCCGTTGCACATTTATCGTGCTGATAGAAATTTGGTAAGACAGATTTAAGTTTCCCTGCATTAAAGTCCCCGGCCACTAATAGTGCCGCCTCTGGGTGAGCGTTTTCCTGCTTATGGCGGAATACAGCTAACTGATTGCGGTCTTAGTGCCAGCATCAGTCTGTGGTGGCATGTAGACAGCTACGAAAAATACAGATGAAAACTCTCTAGGTAGTTAGTGTGGTCTACAGCTTATCATGAGATACTCTACCCCAGCAAAACCTCAAGACTTCCTTAGATATCGTGCACCAGCTGTTATTTACAAAAATACATAGTTCGCCGCCGCTGTTCTATCCTGCCAATACAGCGAATAACCAGCTGTATGTTGATAATGTCATCATTCAGCTACAATTCCGTGAAGCATAAGATAGGACAGTTTTGATACTGGTACTTTAATCTATTTTCGATTTAAGTTTCCAAAGATTGCACATTTGCTAACAGAATGGCCTTCTCTTCAAGCATATGACGGGGATCTGGGCCTGTTCCCAAGAAAGCAGTAAGTCATTCACGTCGGACTCATTAAAGGAAAAAAATGATTCTGCCAGTTTGTGGTGAGTAATCGCAGTTCTGATGTCCAGAAGTTATTTTTGGTCATAAGAGACGGTAGCAGCAACATTATGTACAAAATAAGTAAAAATAAAAAAGCTACAACCAATGAAAAAGAAACCAAAATAATAATATTTGAATATGAACACGTAAAACATCAACCTTCTTCTCCGGCACCATCTTTAAGTTGAGCTTGGGTAATTGTGGGTTGAGGTCGGGTGATTGTGGAGGTCAGGTCATCTGATGCAGTACTTTATCACTCTCCTTCTTGATCAATTAGCCCTTACACAGACTGGAGGTGTTGGGTCATTGTCCTGTTGAAAAACAAATGATAGTCCCACTAAGTGCAAACCAGATGGGATGGCGTATCACAGCAGAATGCTGTGGTAGCCATGCTGGTTAAGTGTGCCTTTAATTCTAAATAATTCACTGGCAGTGTCACCAGCAAAGCATCCCCACACCATCACACCTCCTCCTCCATGCTTCACGGTGGGAACCACACATTCAGAGATTATCCGTTCACCTACTCTGCGTCTCACAAAGACACAGTGGTTGGAAACCAAAAATGTAAAATTTGGATTGAGAGGAGGACAGTTTTCTACCGGTCTGATGTCCATTGTTCGTGTTTCTTGGCCCAAACAAGTCTCTTATTATTGGTGTTCTTTAGTAGTGTTTTTTGTTGTTGCAGCAATTTGACCAGTAAGGCCTGATTCATGCAGTCTCCACTGAACAGTTGATGTTGAGATGTGTCTGTTACTTGAACTCTGTGAACCATTTATTTGGGCTGCAATCTGAGGTAACTCTGGGTCTTCCTTTCCTGTGGGATTCCTCACGAGAGACAGTTTCATCATAGCGCTTGATAGTTTTTGCAACTGCGCTTGAAGAAACTTTCAAAGTTCTTGAAATTTTCTAAATTGATTGATCTGTAAAGTAATGATGGACTGTAATTTAAAATAGATTTTGATTTGTTTAACACTTTTTTGGTTACTACATGATTCCATAGGTGTTATTTCATAGTGTTGATGTCGTCACTATTATTCTACAATGTAGAAAATAGTAAAAAATAAAGAAAAACCCTGGAATGAGTAGGTGTCCAAACTTTTGACTGGTACTGTATATCTAAAAGGTACGAAACAACAGTTATCCTATGTCATTTGCCATTGACAGAGGTCAGTGTTGATTTTGGTTGAAGAGATCAGAGATATATTTCACCATGCAGGGCCTCACTTTATCAATGTTACGATATATATATCAATGTCTTCGGTGGTAAATGCCAACTAAAGAAATGACATGAAACATCAAAGAGAGGACATTGATCAGAAGCATATCAGTCCCAGGTAATGGATGTTCCTCTCAGACAGATGTAACCGTTGTGCTATTCAATCTAAAACACAAGGACACAACTATGACGTCTCCTGTCTTACAGATGGATCTTGTTTAAGGCTACGGGCTGAAATGTGTTGGTTTTAACAATAAAGTAGTTGCTGAATTTCCTCTTCATTACAAGTTCACTGAAAGACTGAAAGACGACACTTCCTGACTTCTTTCACTACTTCTTTACTGTCTACAACACACTTTTACCCAATAAATCTCTACTTTTAAACCTCCAGCTCCTGTGAAACCCTCTTTAGATTGTTACAATAAAGATCATTCTAATTCCAACCACAAAGTAAAAGTGTGGACAACATTACAGTAGAGTAGTACAGTTGGTAGCTCCTCGCTTCCATCGGTCTAGCCAGCCTGACACCCTACTGCAAACTCATAACAGGTGTCGCGCCACAGTGAAAATGTTCATCTTTTTTCTTAATCACATGACTTGACCTCAGTAGCCAATGATCTGTATCTTGTGCTTGCCGCCTGTGATGTAGGTAGGTACTACAGCTTGCACACAGCGCTCCAGGCGCCCATTTTAATTAAGATATTTTCCAAAGTGTAACCTGCCGACTACATTATGAAAACGGTGCAAAAATAATAGAAAAATAAAACACTCTGGATACTTTTTTTAAAGGATTGTTTGGGAAATAAAAGCTTGCTTGCTGAAAGTCTCCAAGCGTGTGTCAACATTAGAATTTGATTGTGACCCTGGGTTGCGTTTTCTGTTATGGTACATTGGGAAATAATAATACAGTACAATGCATGACACCAGATGAAATGACAGCTTTACCAAAAAGGGCATTTAAGGGACATTGGTATTAAACTCCAAAAGGAGTTCATTCTCTTTTTTAAATTCAATTATAGTGAAAAGGCTATAGCACCATTGTTGTTACTTTATTTCAAAAGGCTAAAAATTATAACAATAACATGCCTTAAATAGCTGTATCCATCAATATCTTCATCATTATCCTCACATTTCATTGGCATAATAATGGTACTAAATAAATTGCCCCTAACAAATTATGTGGGTATTCTGTTTTGTAGGTTAATTCACAACTACATAATGACTGCTTTTTATTGGTACATCGAAATGAATATTTTGAGTGCAGCATTGAATGATTCATATTGCTTCCGATTGTACATACAGTTGACCTAGCTATGTGACATGTGTCACAGACTAAATGTGTTCAGTTGAGACCAGGTCCATTATTGGAGCTCTCGGTCGGGGTGTCATAAGTCTGTATGTGTGTGTGTGTGTGTCACCAGGGCTCTGGCCTTGCTAAGCCCCACAGCAGGAGCAATATCAGCAGCACCAAAGGGCCCACGTGACACAGCTTTACTCATCTCCACTAAACCCAGGAGCACTGAAACTGGCTAGAACAGCATTCGCACACACCAGACAAACACCCACTCTATTACTGTTTATAACACGGACGGACGGACGGACAGAGACAGACAGACAAATGTGAATAGTAAAAAACATACCTGAGCAAGGAGATTGGCAAGGCAGCATTGAGAGAAAAACAAAAAGAGAGCAGAGGACATTAGTTAAAATATGAACAACACCTGGTACAGATGTGATGCCTTCAACAGTATGCAGCTTTCTATGTTTCGACACCAAGATGGGGCATCGGAGCGCAGGAGCAGCAATGTTGATTGATTGAGCAACCAGGAGATTTCAATCAAGATTCCAGGCGGTCTATTAACGTCGCTATAGGTTATCATCCCCCTGTTCGTACGCATCCTAATGCATATTTAGTGTTATCACCACATCCCAGTTTGATAACGGTTTGAACAGTGAAATCCCATTTACATTTCAAGTCTAATGCAAACAATAAAGCTGTCTGTTTTATATTAAAGCGAGGCTTATCTCTGAATGTTTACGAACCATATCTAGATTACGCTGGGGAAGATGTAAAGAATGAAAGCAAGGAAAACATTAAGGGGATATCATCTGACGGTAATGGACCAGCTTAACTCACACCAAATGACAACAAGTCAATGAACGACGGAAGGATGCGCGCATAATCTCTCTGAGATAGAAAACCCTAAATGAAGTAAATCAAATAAACATAAATCGCATGAAAAAAAGCTATAGTATAATATGGTATAAATACTATAGTATTCACTGTAGTGTTTCTGAAGACTGTAGTATTTACTGTAGTATACTTTAGTATAACGGTATAATGTAGTATTTGCAGTTAACATTATAGAAATATTATAGTAAAAGAAAAATCTAGTATATAGTATAGTAATTAATGTAGTTTTTTTGCAGATTGTAGTATACTGTAGTATTTACTGTAGTGTTTTTGCGGACATTACTGTAGTATTTACTGTAGTGTTTTAGTTTTATTATCTTTGACATACAAGTGCAGGCTTTCACCTTCGTGAAACCTACTGGAGAAATACTAAAATAGCACATTTTCTGTAACCTGTAGGTAAGTAGGACATGGAACGGATAGTTCAGACCTTCTGGTCTTTTCTAAAACCCGTAGGGACCACAATATATAGTCTATACTTGGCATGTCGTTTTCTCACTTATGGATTCCCCAAATTGCGATATGGGGGAAAGCATTTGGCAGGACATATGCAAATGAAATACTGTAGTATTTAATATAGTGGGGTGGCAGGGTAGCCTAGTGGTTAGAGCATTGGACTAGTAACCAGAAGGTTGCAAGTTCAAACCCCCAAGCTGAAAAGGTACAAATCTGTCGTTCTGCCCCTGAACAGGCAGTTAACCCACTGTTCCTAGGCCATCATTGAAAATAAGAATTTGTTCTTAACTGACTTGCCTGGTTAAAAAAAAAAACAATAGTTAGAAAAAGTGTAGTGTTTTTGTGGTATTTCCTACAGTTTTTTTTGTTGCAGATAAAACTATAGTGAGTACTATACATGATCGAGGGATACTACTGTGTGTAGTATAGTATTCTACCGTATACTAGAATTTTATATAGAATTCTATAGTAAGTATAGTATTCCATAGTAATTTGAAGTATTTTTCCATGTGGGCAAGGTCAGTGTTTTCCCTATATTGATTTAACACACACACACACACACACACACACACACACACACACACACACACACACACACACACACACACACACACACACACACACACACACACACACACACACACACACACACACACACAGGCAAGAGCAGTGCTACACTATAGTGCTACACACATATGGGGTGGCAGGTAGCATTGTGGTTAGAGCGTTGGACGAGTATCCAAAAGGTTGCAAGATCGAATCCCTGAGCTGACAAGGTAAAAATCTGTTGTTCTGCCCCTGAACAAGGCAGTTAACGCACTGTTCCTAGACCATCATTGAAAATGAATTTGTTCTTAACCGACTTGCCTAGTTAAATAAAGATAAAATATATATACGTACGTACACACACACACACATATATATATATATATATATATATATACTGTATGTACAGTGCATCAGGAAAGTATTCAGACCTGTTTACTATTTCCACATTTTGTTATATTACAGCCTTATTCTAAAATAGATTAAATATGTTTTGCCCTCATCAATCTACACACTACCCCATAATGACAAAGCGAAAACAGGTTTTGTATAACTTTTTACTCATTTATATTTAAAAAAAATGAAATACCTTATTTAGATAAGTATTCAGACCTATGAGACTTGAAATTGTGCTCAGGTCAATTCAATTGATTGGACATGATTTGGAAAGGCACACGCCTTTTTGTATAAGGCCCCACAGTTGACAGTGCATGTCAGAGCAAAAACCAAGCCATAAGGTCAAAATAACTGTTCGTAGAGCAGGACAACAACCCTAAGCACACAGCCAAGACAGGGCAGGTTTGGCTTCGGGACAACTTCAGGAATGTCCTTGAGTGGCCCAGCCAGACCCTGAACCCGATCAAACATCTCTGGAGAGACATAAAAATAGCTGTGCAGCGACGCTCCCCATCCAACCTGAAAGAGCGAGAGGAGAGGATATGAGAGGATCTGCAGAGAAAAATGGGAGAAACTCCCCAAATACAGGTGTGCCAAGCTTGAGTCATACAGAAGAAGACTCTAGGCTGTAATCGCTGCCAAAGGTGCTTCAACAAAGTACTGAGTAAAGGGTCTGAATACTTATGTAAATGTGCTTATTTATTTTTTATATACATTTGCAAAAATTTCTAATAACCTGTTTTTGCTTTTTCATTATGGGGTATTGCGTGTAGATTGATGAGGGAAAAAACTAATTTGATCCATTGTAGAATAAGGCTGTAACATAACGAAATCTGGAAAAAGTCAAGGGGTCTGAATACTTTCTGAATGCACTATATACAGTACCAGTAAAACGTTTGGACACACCTACTCATTCAAGGACTTTTTGTTCTTTGTACGATTTTTCTACATCGTAGAATAAAAGTGAAGAAATCAAAACTATGAAATAACACATGATATCATGTAGTAACCAAAAAAGTGTTACACAAATCAAAATATATTTTATATTTGAGATTCTTCAAAGTATCCACCCTTTTCCTTGATGATAACTTTGCACACTCTTGGCATTCTCTCAACCAGCTTCATGAGGAATGCTTTTCCAACAGACTTGAAGGAGTTCCCACATATGCTGAGCACTTGTTGTCTGCTTTTCCTTCACTCTGCTGTCCAATTCATCCTAAATCATCTCAAATGGGTTGAGGTCGGGTGATTGTGGAGGCCAGATAATTGGATGCAGCACTCCATCATCCTTCTTGGTCAAATAGCTCTTACACAGCCTGGATGTGTGTTTTGGGTCATTGTAGAAAAACAAATGATGGTCCCAGTATGCGCAAACCAGATGGGATCGCGTATTGCAGCAGAATGCTGTGGTAGCCATGCTGGTTTGGTGTCCCTTGAATTCAAAATAAATCACTGACAGTGTCCCCAGCAAAGCACCCCCACATCATCACACCTCCTCCTCATGTGGAGATCGTCCATTCATCTACTCTGCGTGTCACAAAGACAAGGCCTCATGTCCATTGTTCGTGTTTCTTGACCCAAGCAAGTCTTTTCTTATTATTGGTGTCCTTTAGTCGTGGTTTCTTTGCAGCAATTAGACCATGAAGGCCTGATTCACGCAGTCTCCTCTGAACAGTTGATGTTGAGATGTGTCTGTTACTTGAACTCTGTGAACCATTTATTTGGGCTGCAATCTGAGGTGCAGTTAACTCTAATGAATTTATACTCTGCAGCAGAGGTAACTCTGGGTCTTCCTTTCCTGTGGCGGTCGTCATGAGAGCCAGTTTCATCACAGCACTTGATGGGTTTTGCGACGGCACTTGAAGAAACTTTCAATGTTCTTGAAATTCTCCGCATTGAATGACCTTCATGTCTTATAGTAATGATGGAATGTAATTTCTCTTTGCTTATTTGAGCAGTTCTTGCCATAATATGGACTTTTACCAAATAGGACTATCTTTTGTATACCACCCCTACCTTATCACAACAAAACTGATTGGCTCAAACGCATTAAGAAAATAAATTCCACATATTAACTTTTAACAAGGCACATCGGTTAATTGAAATGCATTCCAGGCGACTACCTCATGAAGCTGGTCGAAAGAATGCCAAGAGTGTGCAAAGCTGTCATCAAGGCAAAGGGTGGCTAGAATCTCACATATAAAATACTAATAAAGTTGAACACTTTATTGGTTACTACATGATTCCATATGTGTTATTTAATAGTTTTGATATCTTCCCGATTATTCTACAATGTAGAAAATAGTAAGAAATTAACAAAAACCCTCGAATGGGTAGGTGTGTCCAAACTTTTGACTGGTGCTCTATATACAGTGCCTTGCGAAAGTATTCGGCCCCCTTGAACTTTGCGACCTTTTGCCACATGTCAGGCTTCAAACATAAAGATATAAAACTGTATTTGTTTGTGAAGAATCAACAACAAGTGGGACACAATCATGAAGTTGAACGACATTTATTGGATATTTCAAACTTTTTTAACAAATCAAAAACTGAAAAATTGGGCGTGCAAAATTATTCAGCCCCTTTACATTCAGTGCAGCAAATTCTCCAGAAGTTCAGTGAGGATCTCTGAATGATCCAATGTTGACCTAAATGACTAATGATGATAAATACAGTCCACCTGTGTGTAATCAAGTCTCCGTATAAATGCACCCGCACTGTGATAGTCTCAGAGGTCCGTTAAAAGCGCAGAGAGCATCATGAAGAACAAGGAACACACCAGGCAGGTCCGAGATACTGTTGTGAAGACGTTTAAAGCCGGATTTGGATACAAAAAGATTTCCCAAGCTTTAAACATCCCAAGGAGCACTGTGCAAGCGATAATATTGAAATGGAAGGAGTATCAGACCACTGCAAATCTACCAAGACCTGGCCGTCCCTCTAAACTTTCAGCTCATACAAGGAGAAGAGGCCAAGAGGCCCATGATCACTCTGGATGAACTGCAGAGATCTACAGCTGAGGTGGGAGACTCTGTCCATAGGACAACAATCAGTCGTATATTGCACAAATCTGGCCTTTATGGAAGAGTGGCAAGAAGAAAGCCATTTCTTAAAGATATCCATAAAAAGTGTAGTTTAAAGTTTGCCACAAGCCACCTGGGAGACACACCAGACATGTGGAAGGAGGTGCTCTGGTCAGATGAAACCAAAATTGAACTTTTTGGCAACAATGCAAAACGTTATGCTTGGCGTAAAAGCAACACAGCTCATCACCCTGAACACACCATACCCACTGTCAAACATGGTGGTGGCAGCATCATGGTTTGGGCCTGCTTTTCTTCAGCAGGGACAGGGAAGATGGTTAAAATTGATGGGAAGATGGATGGAGCCAAATACAGGACCATTCTGGAAGAAAACCTGATGGAGTCTGCAAAAGACCTGAGACTGGGACGGAGATTTGTCTTCCAACAAGACAATGATCCAAAACATAAAGCAAAATCTACAATGGAATGGTTCAAAAATAAACATATCCAGGTGTTAGAATGGCCAAGTCAAAGTCCATACCTGAATCCAATCGAGAATCTGTGGAAAGAACTGAAAACTGCTGTTCACAAATGCTCTCCATCCAACCTCACTGAGCTCGAGCTGTTTTGCAAGGAGGAATGGGAAAGAAATTCAGTCTCTCGATGTGCAAAACTGATAGAGACATACCCCAAGCGACTTACAGCTGTAATCGCAGCAAAAGGTGGCGCTACAAAGTATTAACTTAAGGGGGCTGAATAATTTTGCACGCCCAATTTTTCAGTTTTTGATTTGTTAAAAAAATTTGAAATATCCAATAAATGTCTTTCCACTTCATGATTGTGTCCCACTTGTTGTTGATTCTTCACACAAAAATACAGTTTTATATCTTTATGTTTGAAGCCTGAAATGTGGCAAAAGGTCGCAAAGTTCAAGGGGGCCGAATACTTTCGCAAGGCACTGTATATTAGCTTTTCCCACAGGAATCCTGTCATTGTGCTAATGGTAGTTAGCAGTGGCTCATGAAACTACCTTCAACTTTTTTCAAACTGCATGCAGAGACAAAAAAGAAGATATCCATGAGTTCATTGCTGACAGTGATAATGCAAAATAAGTCTTTCTATTTGATTGAGTGCTTTGCAATTTGCTCATTAATTGAAATATATAGTGACCTCATCTGACTCCCAAGAAGCATTGCATTCATCAACCATAGTAAATCAGGCCTTTTTCCACGTCACAGACTGTTATGGCGTGTACTCAAAGGATCAATAGAAGCAGGTAGCAACCCATTTAAAAACCTGTTAAATGATGAGTTACTGCTCAGCCAAGCATCCAAAACTTTTAAGTGCTCCAATGAGCAGCATCATCTACACAAGTGCTTCACCCCTGCACACCCATAAATATTTCATGAACATTAGCACAATTACTTACAGTGTCTTATCAGACTGCTGAAAGGTGGAACCAACGGTGTATCTATGTAGTGAATAGCAAACAGAGGAATGGAATATGTTTCACAGATATAAGATATGGGAGATGGAGAGAAAGTGAGAGAGTTTGAGAGAGAAAGTGATGGAGAAATGGAGAAATAGAGAGATGCAGTGAGTGATGGAGAGAGAGAGAAAGAGTGATGGAGAGAGAGTGAGAAATATATATTTTTTATGAACTAGAGTAAGAACGAGAAAGATGGAGCAAGAGAGAAAGATGGAAAGACATATAAAACAGAAGAGTGTGTAAGTGTGTATGCTTGGCCCGGCCCCACAGCTCCCACTGTGTGAGCTGTGTGATCTGAACAGCCGTGTTGGCAGGCCCTGTCACAGAGATCATCCCGGTTCACTGGGATGTGGATTACATGTGCATTAACATGTGGTGCTGGCTCGATGCGGGTCAAAACTTCTCAGTTGCCAACTAAGCCATGCCACTGCTGCCTACCAAGTAGCAACTACACAGACCGATTTGAGCCACAATGATAAAGTTAACAGCTACAGACTGGGAGTTATACAGTACAACAGGTCTGGGTTTAATGTAGAGTAACAAAACTTTGCAACGCTACATTAGCATTGTAAAAATGCAAAAATGATCACAAAAGGATTCTGGATTTCCTGCTTATTTTTTCCTGATTCTCCAACCCGTGATTTCTGGAAGTTTTGAGTATTTTGCCAAAAAGACCGGCCGGCATTTTGCAATACCAGTTCAATGCAACCACCTTTTTGTGAAAGATCAACATCTACGCTTGTGGTCGATTCTTTCACCACATTTGTAACTGACAAAAACAATAGCTTATCAGTATAGGATTGCTGTCATAACAATGTGCAGTCAAAATTAGAAAGAGAAGACACTTTTCTGGTGGGGATGCAGGCTATAATTACATATGGCAGAATGTATACACAAAACAAAGAAAAACCACAGAGTACAAAAGTCTACTGGGTACACAAGGCAACATTCATCTCAATTGAGATAATTGATGTTTTTCCCAGCTACAAGCAGGCTTGGGGGAAAGAGGCTTTGTGTTTTCTCTCTCTCTCTCTCTCACCACCTGCCACGTGTTGCTCAGCCAGAGGAAGAAAGAGAAACAGAGAGAGAGAAAGAGAGAGCGAGAGATGACTAAAGAGACAATGCCATACATAGAGATGAGGGAGAGGGAAAGAGAGAGGTGACTAAAGAGAGAGAGAAGAGCGTGTCGACACACAAACAGAGAGAGAGAGAGAGAGAGAGAAACAGATGCCGAGTGCGATAGCGAACGTGTGGTGGGTGTGACAGACCCAAAGTTGTGTATGCATCCATCCATCAGAGTGAGTCTGACACTAACACGCGCATTGGCCAATTAAAGAGAAAGCCACAGTGGAAAAGCATAAATCATCTACTGGCATATGAAACATTTTTCTACTTCATTATGTTCTGATAAATATTGATGTGGATTTACAATGCTGTCCATGAAAAGGTCAGGGTCAGGGAAATATAACATTACACAACTTCTGCTAGATTTGATAGGGTTGCAGGGAATGGATAACCTCTGATTCAATATGTATCTGTAAATACAGTCGCTTTCACCTACTTCCAGAGGGTGTCTGTCTTTCTGTCTGCAATATGTTAAATATTTCCGATGTCCTCTGTCTGTAAATGATGTTTCCGTACAAATAAGTTGCTGGTGGAGGTTATAGAATAAACAGTGGCAGAATGCAGAGAAGCAGGGACAGACTGGCTAAAGATGGACCAGCCCATCTGGCATTGGGCAGAACTACCCTATGGCCAGTCTGTCTCCGACTGTAGACTACGACAAATTCAGTCATTGTTCAATTGTAACTATAAGTCACTCAAGTGTCTCATAGTCAATGTTCAGTTCATCATTCTATATTCTTGTAGTTGTTGTGAGACAATAGAGCAACAATCCTGATATAATGTGCTATCCATCCATACAAAATTAATTCACAGTTGACCGATTGGTATGTGTTGAGTCAGCCTACTCTGCGGAACCTCCATTATCCTCTTGCCATCTGCCCCATACAGAGTCCAGTGCCACTGCCCCCACTTACTCAAACTGGCTGAAGGTGCGACTGCAGGGCCAATCGGAGACAAGGAAGAGCATTCACTTCCTGCCAGACTCCTCCCAGCCCTACACAGGGCTCCAGTTGTACTGCTATAGATACATCCACAGGAGGGAAAAAACTGAAAAACAACCCAACCCTAAAAAGAAAAGTCGTAACAAATAGTTTGCTTGTTGGAGAATGTGTAATTGGCTACACATTTGTTTGTCATTAGCTGAACTTTCCACTTTATATAAAACCCAACAGACTAATTAGAAATTGATAGTTCGATGTAAATGTATCATTATTTCAGAAGCAGAAGCAGAGTCGCGTGCCTTTTCAGTGGTATGCTAATTAAATCTGTTTCCTCTGCACAGCAAATGAACCTTGATGAGCAATGTGATCTCATTAAATGACAGACCTCTGAAAGGATGGATGGAGCCAGTTAAAGTTAGAGCCACGTAACCTCGCTCTGTTTTTACTGACAAGACACACCTGAGCACACAGGCTTCGTAACAGCTGGGAAATGACAGGCACGTCAACCTCATGCCTCTCTACATTCTCCTACTTCTTTATTTGGCGTTTCAGCCGTTGCCGTCGTGATTCAGTAACGGTTTAGAGCGTCCGCCAACACTGACATGAAACTTGTGTTCCGAGAGTGAGTCAGAAATAAAAACATTCATTTGTGCTTAAAGACAATAAATGGGGGGGAGAGGATGGTTAATGCCTTGAGAAAAGGCATAATGGCTCTCTGTTTTACCATCATTATGTTGTTGATGGTGATATTTTCTATTTTCTGTGATCCGTGATACGAATCCTCAACCTCTTTACACTTTTAGAAAAAACGGTGACTGCCGGGATAATTGAGTTGAAGACTGATGTCACAATTCACCCAAAGAAAGCCAGACCCTGCCACCCCTCCTTCTCTCACCCTAACTCCCTCTCTTACTCCTTTAGCGCCTGAGCTAATAAGCTTCTAGTACATCTCTCTGAGTCACTACCAAGTGTGCTAACGCAGCTAAGGGAGGGTTCCTCTGCCCAAGTGTGTGTCAGTGTTAATTTTGTCAACGAAACACTCATTTTTCTGTGGCAATTGACGAGACGATTATTGATTAAATAGACCCAGAAAAAAAACATTGTATTTTTCATTTCGGTTGACTAAATTATCTCTGTGCCAAAAATCTGACTAGTAAGTTGCCTGGACAAAAGTTTTTGGAGTAATTGAGAGCTTTGCAGTGTCATTTGTTTTGTCCAATCAAAAGCATGCATGACATTAGGAGAATTGTAAGGCTTTCTCATTGCAATGTTGCAAATGCGGTGGAAAATAAATTCCATGCCCAGGTCATTCACAAGTCACATCTCTGCCGGCAATTCTCCAATCTAGCGGCAACAAATCATTGATGCAAATAAGGTATACACCATGGCTACTCTCCCGGTGGTACAAGCTTCCAGTAGAAAAAGGGGTGACGTTTGGAGCCACTTTACTTATCATGTCAATTTAAAACAAGACCGAATGCAACATTTCCATGGGAGAAGACAGCGTTTGCACTTACAAGTTGATGGGGAAACATACTCCCAACCTCAAGAGACATCTGAAAGCACATCATTCCAATATACGCTCAGGTAATAACAGATTGATAATGCTAGCTAGTTAACTTGCTGCAACCTATGAGAACACTATTTATGAAAGAACTTTGATTAGGCCTACAATATAGCTACAATATGTCAAGAGGCAGGGTTCCAGACTGCAACCATTTTGACTTGGCTGTACGAGTTACATTTTTATTTGGTAGAGTCAGTGTGTGATGAACATGGTCACCTCAGGGTCCAGCTTATGTTCCCCCAGCCCTATGTTCCTTCAACCTATATTCCCCCAGCCCTATGTTCCCTCAACCTATATTCCCCCAGTCCTATATTCCCCCAGCACTATGTTCCCTCAACCTATGTTCCTTCAACCTATATTCCCCCAGCCCTATGTTCCCTCAACCCTATGTTCCTTCAACCTATATTCCCCCAGCCCTATGTTCCCTCAACCCTATATTCCCTCAGCCCTATGTTCCTTCAACCTATATTCCCCCAGCCCTATGTTCCCTCAACCCTATGTTCCTTCAACCTATATTCCCCCAGCCCTATGTTCCCTCAACCCTATATTCCCTCAGCCCTATGTTCCTTCAACCTATATTCCCCCAGCCCTATGTTCCCTCAACCCTATATTCCCCCAGCACTATGTTCCCTTAGCCCTATGTTCCTTCAACCTATATTCCCCCAGCTCTATATTCCCTCAACCTATATTCCCCCAGTCCTATATTCCCCCAGCACTATGTTCCCTCAGCCTATGTTCCTTCAACCTATATTCCCCCAGCCCTATGTTCCTTCAACCTATATTCCCCCAGCCCTATGTTCCCTTAGCCCTATGTTCCTTCAACCTATATTCCCCCAGCCCTATGTTCCCTCAACCCTATGTTCCTTCAACCTATATTCCCCCAGCCCTATGTTCCCTCAACCCTATGTTCCTTCAACCTATATTCCCCCAGCCCTATGTTTCAGCCCTATGTTCTTTCAACCTATATTCCCCCAGACCTATATTCCCCCAGCCCTATGTTCCCTCAGCCCTATGTTCCCTTAGCACTATGTTCCCTCAGCACTATGTTTCCTCAGCCCTATGTTCCCACAACCTATGTTCCCTCAACCTACGTTCCCTCAGCCCTATGTTCGCTCGGCCCTATGTTCTCACAACCTATGTTCTCTCAGCCCTATGTTCGCTCGGCCCGATGTTCCCTCAACCTACGTTCCCTCAGCCCTATGTTCGCTCGGCCCTATGTTCTCACAACCTATGTTCTCTCAGCCCTATGTTCGCTCGGCCCTATGTTCTCACAACCTATGTTCTCTCAGCCCTATGTTCGCTCGGCCCGATGTTCCCTCAACCTACGTTCCCTCAGCCCTATGTTCGCTCGGCCCTATGTTCTCACAACCTATGTTCTCTCAGCCCTATGTTCGCTCGGCCCGATGTTCCCTCAACCTACGTTCCCTCAGCACTATGTTCTCTCAGCCCTATGTTCGCTCGGCCCGATGTTCCCTCAACCTACGTTCCCTCAGCCCTATGTTCGCTCGGCCCTATGTTCTCACAACCTATGTTCTCTCAGCCCTATGTTCGCTCGGCCCGATGTTCCCTCAACCTACGTTCCCTCAGCACTATGTTCTCTCAGCCCTATGTTCGCTCGGCCCGATGTTCCCTCAACCTACGTTCCCTCAGCACTATGTTCTCTCAGCCCTATGTTCGCTCGGCCCGATGTTCCCTCAACCTACGTTCCCTCAGCCCTATGTTCGCTCGGCCCTATGTTCTCACAACCTATGTTCTCTCAGCCCTATGTTCGCTCGGCCCGATGTTCCCTCAACCTACGTTCCCTCAGCACTATGTTCTCTCAGCCCTATGTTCGCTCGGCCCGATGTTCCCTCAACCTACGTTCCCTCAGCCCTATGTTCGCTCGGCCCTATGTTCCCACAACCTATGTTCTCTCAGCCCTATGTTCGCTCGGCCCTATGTTCCCACAACCTACGTTCCCTCAGCCCTATGTTCCCACAACCTACGTTCCCTCAGCCCTATGTTCGCTCGGCCCTATGTTCCCACAACCTACGTTCCCTCAGCCCTATGTTCGCTCGGCCCGATGTTCCCACAACCTATGTTCTCTCAGCCCTATGGTAGTGCATCAGCAGTTTTCTACTTGTTATGTCAGTCAATGACAGTCACTCAATTAGCCCATGTCAGCTAACATTTTTCCGATTGCTCGGTAAATTAGTCTAGCCAGGTATCTAAACCTTGTAGTAATCATCCCAAATCACTGACCGGGCACGCAGAGCTATTGTCACTCTCAGTCAGACATCATATGAACATGGCATAAATCATGGCAAAATGTGTAGAAGTGCAGGACATTTGCTTTAGACAGTAAAAGTTTCCACTTTATGGTAAAATGTGTAGAATTGCACGAAAACAAATTATAGACATTTTTCTCCAACCCATAGCACAATGTGAAGAATTGCAGGAAATTAAAGTGGAACTGGCAGCATTTTAACAACTTTGTTGATATGAAACAAACAGACAACCAAAACCATCAAATTCTCAGTTTATGCTATAAAACCAACTTTATAAAGGTTCTATTTGACTCAAAATTCCATGAATTACAGTAAGGCAGTGTTGACAGAATAGATGGATGCAGTTCAATGCATGATTCATATAATTCACCAATACATTTCTTGGTGGTTAAAAAAATATTCCTATCAGATTGTAAATCACAGCTGGCTTGGTACATTGTTTGCTGCCTCCACCTATTAGGAATGCACTGTTTCAGTATCAATGTCTCAATAATTTAGACAAAAACAGACAAATGTAACTAAGGCTGGGAATGTCAATACAATCAAACTAGCAAGGGCAATGATCACAAGTCAGTCATAATGTGGCTCATAGGCGAGTGTATCGGTTTATGTAGCAAGCTAATAACACAGAGCCTAAAGTTAGCGACCTGCTGGGAGGATGTCATGTCTTAGGAAGAGTGGGTGCGTGACTGACTTCTTCCCCCCATATCGTTTTTTTTTTGGTGGCTACAGCTAGCCAGAGAAGCAGGTGTCATTTGGTTAGCTAGCTAGCTATGCTGAAGTTGAATAACTTATCTAGTCAGCATATATTTTGCGTTCGTAAATTCACTCTGGCTATCTACTCCGATATCAGAGCACTCTCGTCCGAGAGCGCAGAATAAACTGACGAATTTACGAACGCGTAACACCTGCTGAATATAAGTAACAGTCACGGACGCTCTAGATAATATGTAAACAGCCTAACCAGCTCTGATAGGGCAAGTAAAATGGTCCGAGTGAGGTGTTCTCTCATTTGTGTCCGGAAGTAGCTAGCAAACTAACCAACTTCAGCCAGTTAGCTTGGGTGCTTGACTGCTGTTGTGAGTAACGCTCTGATCAACATGACTCCTCAGCGAGACCGTCCAGTGTGCGCGCTGAACGCTTGGAGAGCAAAACACTTTGAATTTAAGAAAGACCCAGAGCACACTCTGACACAGTGAAGGCAATTTATGTACGCACCCTTAGTTGTCAATCAAATGTATTTGGCATTGATCAAATGAGCAGGCAGGCAAGTTCCCATTCAGTTATCAAAACATGGGTTGGGACAAGCATGCATTGTCAGGCAAGCTGCAGAAGGACGAGCAGGCTATTACACATCATTTATCAGTGCAATTAATACAGCCAACTAGCATAAAAAGTTTGAGAGGGTTTATCTAAGAGGATTTGTCTAATGTTCCCTCGTTAGATTTTTCTTGCTCTGGCTAGCATTAGTTGTTGGTCTTGTTGTTGTTGATGTGCATAACTGAGGGCAAGCGAGCCTACCTTTTAATATTTGTTTGGGGACTGTAAAGGACTCCTTTGGGATTTACATATTTGCAGAAATCCATTCAGGTCTATTTTGTGGCTTTTGGTGAATGCATTGTAATGATCTAAATTTGCGCTGTTGCCACCGCCTGTAAACACACAGTCCAGTTCAAAGTGAACGATGGAAGGCCCATGTGGCAAATGGCTTAGTTGCATAAAGGCCTACTGTAGCTCTGATTGGCTATGGCGCATCAGTCTGCGTAAATATTTGCAATTCGATTCTATTTAGTGCAGTGTCTATTAAGTGTCAAAACGCATGGCCGCTTTCCCACTCTATATTGCTGTAGAAATTTCACAAATGCCTTACTACACATAATTCGCAAACAAGAATATATGAAAATGTGAAAATGTTATGCCAGTGAGGCTTATTTGTTTATTTGAATCCCCATTAATGTTTGCAAAAGCAACAGGTACTTTTACTGGGGTCCACAAAAACACAAAGCATGACAAGTAACAAACACTGATGCTCTGATAGACAAGGACAGTCACACAAATGTAAACAAAAAAAGGATACAAAACATATAACAAAAAAAATGTGTGCTTTAGAGTGTGTCTGTGTGTTTGTGCATGTGTCCCCTGGCAGTCCCCGCCGTTCCATCAGATTGATAAGGGTTTAAGATACGACGAGTGCAAAATGCGTAATTGCGCATCGGCCATTGCGAGTGCATAAGATAGCAGGCTACAACTGTAAAGTTTTTTTAGGACATTCAATGAACTGTTAGATTAATACATGACAACTATCAGTGTCTATTACATGTTATGATAGCAATCTAGCTCCTAATAAATTAGCCAATGATGTTAGTGCACATAAAGATGAAAGCACATTCATCGCTATTGAACAACAACATTCTGAAAATTGTGGAGCCCTAATTTAACAGTAAAATATATCAACAATAGCCAATTGTCGACCCACAATCACTAGAAAATATATTGAATAATTCATTCCTGCTTAGACATGTTTGATGAAAACCAATTTCTTGAATAGCCTACCATCTCAGTAGTCTATTACAGTCTAAAGCACTGTGAATTACTTTTAAAAGTGACTACTATTTTTTTCTATTGCGTGACACCGCAAAAAAAAGTGTGTGCGACCAAATCACGGGCTGGTGCCACCAACTGAAAAAGTTAGCAGCACCAGTGCCACTAATGTTAGTCTGAAGCCCTGTCAAGGGGTGTGATTTTTAATCTGCTGCAGAGTTGTGTTCTTCTGCCAATTTGGCTGTTGGGAAGAGAATCATGCGATAGGATGTTATGCCGTAAAATATGTTTTTTTAGGACAAGGCTATGTATGTTTGTGCACGTGGAAGTCTGTGATTTACTGTAGGTTAATGAGGCAATAAAAATGGGTTGTGACTCAAATTTGACTAAAGTGAAAGGGCATTTGGTTGGCAAAAATGGCCCACTGTTTTCGTCATTTTGAATCATGTTAAATCATTATTCAAGTTTCAAAAATGTGACTTAATGATATTTTAGTCAAAACGACTTAAGCTCGACCTAATCTAAAAAAAGAGTGCCAAAATTAACACTGGTGTGTGTGTGTGTGCCTGTGTGTGCCTGTGTGTGCACTAGCCCATCCATTCACCGAGGAATAGACCACGTTGTTTAATGCCATCCCACTGTTAACTAACTGTGAAAGGGCGTGTGTGTGGGGTTCTAACTCTCTGTGTGTGTTTGTCTATGGTTCCTCAGGGGGCCTCCCAAAGACGACACACACTTCAAAGGGTTCCCTCCACGATATGGAATAGTGATACTTGGTTGGCCTCAAGACAAATGGTTTAGGTACTGATCCTCCGCCACTGTTTTCTTTACGATTAGAGAGGTGGTGGAGCAAAATGTCATTTAGTCTGAATGCTGTTCTGCTAGGATTTGCCGCGCTGTTTGTCTTCTTAAATCTACAACAGAGGAGTTGGCAAATGAACCCTGAGTCCCTATGAATAAAACAACAGAGAAGAGAAGGAGAGAAAACCTCTCCCACCTAGGCACTAGCATTTGAGGAGCAGCGGGGAACCATGGAAATGTGATTTGAGCCGACAGTGGTAGTCTTACAGCAGTCACCTGTGCAGTGTGAGGAGGAGAGAGAGGAGGAGAGGAAAGAGGGGAGGAGAGAGAAGAGAGGGAAGGGGAGAGCGGGGAGGAGAGGAGGAGAAGAGGAGTGGAGAGAGAAGGAAAGGAGAGGAGTGTAGGGGAGCAGAGGAGAAGAGAGGACAGAAGGAAAAGCGGGATACCTAGTCAGTTGTACAACTGAAAGCATTCAACTAAAATGTGTCTTCTGCATTTCACCAAACCTCTCTGAATCAGAGAAGTGCAGGGCTCAGCCTTAACAGTGGGTTAACTGCCTTGCTCAGGGGCAGAACGACAGATTTTTACCTTGTCAGCACGAGGATTCGATCCAGCAACCTTTCGGTTACTGGCCCAATGCTCCTACCCACCAGGCAACCCAGAGGAGAGTTCCTAGCTTTTGCTCTGAAGGCTTTTACTATTCTTTTAGTATTCTGTCAGCAGCAATATGTCAATTGTACTGTATTACATTACTGGCCTGGTTTACTTTAATGTCTGTCTGACTTTGTTATTGACAAGCTGGAGCAGCTTGTCAACTATAATTTCAACAGCAAGCAGTATAAACTCTGGATAAAATCATATTACACAAAAAGAAGATGGGTTTGTAATATGCCATCACCTTCTATTTTGGAATACTATTTTTAAATGAATCTGTACAATCACTTTGTGGTCGGTTGAAACACTCCACATCGCTCGTAGTAGCCCATCATTTACCGAAGTTTCAACTGCACATGGCTGAATGTACTGTATTACGGGATAATGATGTCACATTACATAGAAACTGAGGTCATTAGTAATAGAGGCAGCCAGTTCACGGATGACATTTAAAAACTGAACAGACATTATTGACTAATGGATATGTTGATGTTGGGTCCAAAACAGACCAGTCCTTCCCTCTCCCCCCCCCACACCCCCTCTCTCAGATTTCCATGGTTATTATCATAGGAGTGCAGCTGACAGTGTCGTGGCACAGAGTCAAGTCGACAACGTCGGGGCCGGGCAACAACAAGGCTCTGCCAACAAGATGGAGTGTTTATTTATTTTCCCCTCTACAAACATTGAAATAGCTCTGCTCTGTTTCTCTGGCATGCAGTCCAGAACCTGGTTGGTTACTATGATATGATATGCCAGTGTCCGTTTAGCTGTTGGCCAATCAATGACATTTCAATAAGCTTTCTTGACCCTGTGGTCCCAATTAGCACAGCAATCTAGCCTACGCTCTCACCTCCTCGCCCCCCTCTAGCTTTGCATCCTATCCTCTTCTACCCTCACCTCCTCCTGCCTAAATCTCACCTCTGTAACTGGCTGTGGCGTAACCAATGAGCTCGTTAATGTGAACGGTTGCCGAGGGACACCTTTGTTGTGCTATCAGCGGACATGAATTAGTCATACGCTGTTTGTCCACATGTATTATTCAGATGTGGAGTGTGGGTGTGGAGGTGGCATTACTAGAGGACTCATTTATAATATTGTAGCTATGGACCTCATGGTCGGGATACTTAATAACCCCAAGCTGGTCCTAACTAGTACACATTAATCATGAAAATACTCTGTCTATACTTTGTGATGTTCATGTTAAATGTGTGAGTACAGCTTTAGGAGAGCGCAGGACTTAAGAGAGGCTAAGAGAGAGAGAACCAGGATACAGAGTATGGAATTCCTCACATTGGATTCCCTTCTTATTACTAAGAACAGGTGGATCTGTAGCATAGTCTCCCATCTAAAGTGATGCAGTGGTGGACAAAGTCTTGATCGAGTACAGTACAGTTTGACTAATGTATGATAAGAACCACCCCCCACACACACAGACAATCACTACGGTACGGTATGGCCTATTTGGTATGCACAGGTCTGTCTGAATAAGTGGAGGTTTAATAATAATGGACTGAACAGTTGTTCTAACTGGGGAGTCAGGGTCTCTTCTCCTGCATGTACGAACACTCTCTCACTCACTCTATCCTTCACGGAATTGTATTTTGTGCTTGAGTGAATTAGGTGATCATTTTTTATCTTACATGCGGCTATGGCTTCTGGAGTTGGCTCCTAGGAAATTGGAGGGGAAAATAAGTTGAACATTTATCGCATGCAGGGGTTAATCTCCTGAAATAGTGGGATTTGGTCAGAAGACGAAAGTGGAAAAATCAGACGGCACGGAATTACAGACAGACTGCAGTTTTCTCTGTGGAAGAAAAAGAATCAAGCACTGTGTTCTGGTAAAGATACACACACACCATTCGCTGTCTAATATGACTAAATAATAACATTTCATAATCTAAAGTATCTTTTGTTGAAACCCCCCCAAAAGTACTGTATATATTGTATGGCTGGAAGGTGCTGTAAGACAATTAAGCAATAAGACATGAGTGGGTGTGGTATATGGCCAACGTACCACGGCTAAGGGCTGTTCTTATGCACGACACAACACAACACAGAGTGCCTGGATACAGCCCTTAGCCGTGGTATATTGGCAATATACCACAAACCCAGAGGTGTCTTATTGCTATTATAAACTGGTTACCAATGTAATTAGAGCAGTACAAGTAATTGTTTTGTCATACCCTTGGTATATGGTCTGATATTCCACAGCTTTCAGCTAATCAGCATTCGGAGCGCAAACCACCCAGTTTATAATATGTATTATAACATCTTATACAATAACAGCATTTGTTCCTATTAATCCTCGGTCAGTCAAAACATATAGCCACTTTCAACCAGAAGGGAAAGAATCATGGAAATAGATGATTTCAAGCACACAAAACCTCAACTCGACCTAGGGCTGGGTGGTATACCGTATTTTATTATATATCGGTATTGATGCAAGGACTGGTGTGGGTTTTTACTTTACCTTCTATAATGGTTTTTGAATGTTTGGTTTGTTAAATATGATACGCTGTGTGTAACGTTCAATTTTATAGTTTACTCCGCTACTTGAGTCATCTCTCTCCACTCTCTCGCTCTATGCTGATTTTCACGCAGACCTAGCCCTGCCCCCTGTCACTCAGCAGCGCATTGGTTGTTGCTCGACCAGGAGACACTTGCATTCAGTCTGGCTAGCTAGCTAGCAAATAAATGAGTCAGAGAAAACATAGCTATACAGCCTGATACCAATGATGGTGTAGGCCTAAATCTTATAGAGTCCCCTAGGAAACACCGACCAACACTTTAGTTCCTACCCTGTCATAATAACTCCTCCCTGGCATTATAATTTGTAGTCATTTCAAACAGCAATAAATACAGATGCTGTATTCAAAGTGCCCATCATTATCGTTTAACTATAGAATTAGAACAATCATTCTTTTCCATGATTCCAACAGTTCACCCAAGTGTTTGGATCTAAATCGCAAGTCAAATCATTTAAAAAAAAAACATTATACACCATCATACCGTCACCCAGCCCTATTTCAACCCCATCAAATAGGCAGCTATACACACACACACTCACCTACTGTATGTTGTGGCAATTCATTTCATTGAATGTGTGTATAGTATATGGCAGCACATAAGCCCAGTATCTAAGGCTAAATAGCATTGTGTGCGTGTGTGTGTGCGTGCGTGTGGAGCATCACTGTAGCTCATTCATGGGTCACTATACCTCTGTTATGGGTATCCCCATTGTAAGGAGAATATCAGCGTGGGATGGACAATAACCACAGACACCCATTATAGAGTGAAGGGGAATTATCTGTGAACACATGGCTAGACGGAGAGACACACCACTCTGCAACTCACTCTCACACACACACACACACACACACACACAGAGAGAGAGAAACTGCAAACCAACCGCCAGATTGAGTGAATCTCACACAGTAGTAATTCTACCCTGTCATATTTGTCTATTGAAATTGTAACAAAAATGGTGATTTATAACATGAAACTCTCCTCTGCAATTTGTCTTTCTTTCTCCCTTTTCTTGTTGGGGGTTGGGGGGGTCAGGTGGTGGATGTTGAGGGTGTTGGGGGTTAGGGTGGTGGGAATTGGTGTGGTCGGGTTTGAGGTGGTGGGGGTTGGGCTGGTGTGGGTTGGGGGGAGATAAGCCGCTGATGGCAAGATTGCAGGGCCATCCATTTATAGTGTGTGGCAGGTGTGTGTCTGTATCTGTGTGTGTGTGTGTGTGCCATCCATGAATAGTGTGTGGCAGGTGACAGGCAGACATGGTTCACCCTCCCCCTCCTTCCTTTGAGTGGAGGATGTCAGCATAACTCAACATGTCAGTTTGGGGGCCAGGGTAGGGGTAATGGGGGTAGAAGGGAGAGTATACGTATGTGAGTTGTGTGTGTACTCTGTGTGTGTGTGTGTGTACAATATAGGCCCCCTTTCCACTACCTGTTAATGAGGTGTGACTGGTCATGTGGAGAACCACTGGACTGTCTACCAGCCTCTCCTCCCTGTCCTTCTCTCCCTTCCTCCCTCTCTCTCCCCTCCTCCTCTTTGTCTCCTCTACCTTCCTTCCTGTCCTTCTCTCCATAGCTTCCTCTCTCCCTCCCCTCCTCCTCTTTGTCTCCTCTACCTTCCTTCCTGTCCTTCTCTCTGTAGCTTCCTCTCTCTGTCTGCTAAATGTCAACGTAAAATGTAGTACCATCTCAAAAGTAGTGCACCCCATAGGGAACATGGTGCCTTTTGAGACTCAGCCATTACCTCCCATATCTGTCCCCCAGGCAGGAGGCACACACAATGTGAAGCAGTCTAATTAACAATGTCACATCACATCCAGTTAGGAGATATCCAACAGCATTACAGTACATGCCTTTAGACAGCTAGCTTAGACCTTATCTATCCTCACTCTATGCCCACGCATGCAATGCCCAATGACCTAGTCCTGCTCGGCACTTCACATTTCTTTACATAAACAAATTGCACTTCTTATACTTCTTATAAAAACATATTCCCTACTGAGCCACCTACTCCAATTTAATATTTTACTAATGTGCAAAGTACAACTGTAATTGAATAAACCTCATTATGAGGAAATAGGAGTGGAAGGCTTGATGAAGGAGGACTGTAGGATTTGTCCCAAATGGCACCTCATTCCCTATATAGTGGACTTTTTCTAAGTGCACTACATAAGGAATATGGTGCCATTTGGGACGCAATTGAAATGCCCTTAGGTGCCCTGATCGGTTTGGCACCTGAAAGGAAGTACTAATGAACACTACACTGAAAACTAATTGGTAAACAATATGAGTAGAATTCAGCGTACACAGAAATGTGCCTTCATGTTTCCTAAAACAACTTACCTGAGGTACAGATTCTGCATTTTGTAAATGGCTCTTTGTTTGCGTTACTCAAATTTGAACACAACTTTTCCATACATAAAAATACATTCAATGTCAATGGAGATACTGCTCCACTTAACAAAACCCAAGTATTTTAGGCCTACTGTTTACAAAAAAACTCTGTCTGAGCATATTACTTGATTGTACTTGTTTAGTACTGCTAATTCACTTACCAGTTTTATTCTGCCATAATGACGATGCCAGTAATCTAATAGTACAGAGGTTTATGCAAATTAACTTTCAGTTGCTTTTCGATATTTGAAAATGAAAAGACAATAACTGTTGAGTTAAAGTGATTATAAGTAGAACGAAATGCAAGACCAAACCATCCCTGGAGATTCCATGCTAGTGTGGGTTTAGAAGAGAGGCAGTGGCTGGAATAATTCATATGAATACATTGCTCTGTGTCTTACGCACGACACAAATGTAAACCTTGATTTAAAAGACGAATAATAACACACACATACACAACAGTGTGTGGAGAGAGAGCCTATGATAGTAGAAAGGAGGCTGATAAAAAGTGGTCTTGAGGGGCGAGTTTAAAGTCGCTCATCCAAATCAAACAGGAAACATGAGATGAAGAACTAGCCAGCCAGGCACTCTGAGGGGAGTTATTGATGAAGTGTGTGTGTGTGTGTGTGTGTGTGTCACTCTCTTGGGAGTTATTGATTTGTCAGCACAGAGCGGCTGTCATTGAGACAAACACACAGGAAAGCCCCAGAGGTGATCATTACCACTGAGCCAGAGTGTCACTAACCATTAGGGAACATCACTGACTGTCTCTGGCTGCACCCTGACACTGACTTTTTCTGGAAGGAAACAAACACACACGCACACAAACGATACAACACGTCCTTTAGCACCAATGGAACGGCTCCCCTGAGGGAATATGCTTCCAAGCACCAATAGACACACAAATAAATCATTGACTGGACTGGCTGCCCACAGTGGATGCGTCCCAAATGGAACGTCCCAAATTGCTTTCAAAGTGCACTATTTCTGGTCAAACTTTTGGGAGGCGTCCAGTGGCTGGAGAATTTTGTGGAACCTTTTTCCTCGTATACTAGATCGAACAAGCAGTTTAGTCTAAAGGCTAGAAGCCTGGTATGAGAATACACTGTACACTGCTGACAAGAACATAGTGTCACACATTGTTATAAAGTGTATTCTGTTCATTTGTAAAGACATCTAATCAACCAGCGTAATAACAACTGTAATAACAACACTAAAAGGTCAACTGCCATCAGCATTCCAAGGAGCAATACCATTCCACAGCAATAGGTAGATTCACATTACCAACAGATGTATTCAAATCTCATATTGCAGACAGTCTACTTTCCAATATTTGTCTAAACCACAACAATAGTGTTACAATGAAGATGCCTGTATATTAGCAGTAATGATGGTGGTTTTTCATCTGATAGCTGTGATGTTATAACGTTACTGTAATAATGGAGAATTTGTGGTTGGCATCATGGGCTGTGTAGAAAATGATCTGCATTTCCTTTTTTCAAGTGGGACACGACACCACTGCTTCCAGTTTGAACTATTGTCATGTAAATGATTCTGTTGTGCTATGAGTCCATATTGGGTTTTAAGGTTTTCAAATGGAGCCCGTTTGATTGACAAAAAACCTTACATTGTCACACTAAGCGTCCGCAGTCACAGACAGACAGACAGCAGGGCACATGATACTGCTGACAGCACAAACTCTAAGTATCCCACAGTATCTTGCCAAGCTGAGCACTTTCATGGCTTTGTCCTCTCCTCTCCTCCACATCCCTTTCTCCCTCCCCCCTCACCCTCCAAAGCTGAGAGACAAATTAAACAAGTCCTGGTAATGGAGGAAACATAAGCCCCTGGCAGTCGTGCTATTAGCCAGCCTGCTTATTTGTTAACTGACTGGATTAATTTGTTGTGTTTGGTATGTGAGGCCACCTGCTTGGTGGCTCCATGGCTGGGTGAAGGGCATTGCATTCTGAGCCTCTCTCGGTGCGGTAGGTTAGTTCACTAATCTGCCTCCAAGGATGATTGCAGGTTTCTGTGGCATAAGGTGGTGGTGGCCGCCTCGACCAGTCGCCCTCCCTCCTGGCCCATCTTTTTTCTCATGCTTCCCCATGCAGGATCGCACATTAGCGGACGCTTCATTTCATCACTCGGGGGACTGGCTGTTGACCCTCAGGAGCCCTGACTCCTTTAGTTTGTCTGCCTGGCTGACCGGAATACAAATGGAACAGATCAGCAGGGTCTATACACACTGTCTCAGAATAAGACTAGGGAATGAAACAGCAGTATCAGTCTAGGGCCAGCTCAGCCCAGTGCTTCCTCAGACTATACACTCAGACTGTAGACTATGTTTAGGTTGCTGGAGGATCCTTTAGGGGTTCTTCAAATTGAAAATGTAACCCTTTTGTAACCCCCTCTCCCCATTACTTTTATTAACAACAATTACGAAATATTTTAGTTGCCACTGTTTATTAGGATTTTAGTGGCAAGCAGAATAAACAAATCCAAATAGGTAGCCTCCCATTCCCATGTTCAATAGGTATATCGTCTGGCGTGTTGATGTCGACGTCTTTTGTAGGCTGTCCATAGCCAGAATGATTTTGCCGTGCGTGGTGATCAAACAGGTGTTCTGTTATATTCATCAGTGGTGTAGGGAGGGTAAAGTCTGTGACTACAAAAAAAATATATAATTTTACAGATGATTAACAAAACGTGCGCACGACAGTATTCATATCTTGCGAATGAAAAAACAGTTTTCATACAAATACCTTCACCATAATGTAGAGGCCTCTGGGATCTTCATTGAAGAGGTATGGGAGTAGGAAGTGGCTGCTGTTACTGAGTCATATAAGGTTGTCGATGATACATGAAACAACTTACTTATGATACATGGAACTACTTATTCCAGTTATTAATAAGCACGCACCCATTAAGAAAATGCCAGTAAAAACTGTTGAATCACATTGGATTGATGAGGAATTGAAAAATTGTATGGTTGAGAGGGATGAGGCAAAAGTCTGTATGGCAATGAAGTCTGGCAGCCCAACTGATTGGTAAACGTACTGCAAATTAAGAAAGTATGTGACTAAACTAAATAAAAATAAACTACAATATGAAACAAAGATAAAATATATAAAGAATGATAGTAAAAAGTTTGGGGGCACCTTAAATTAAATTTTGTGGAAAAAAGCCAACTCGGCTCCTTCATTCATTGAATCAGATGGCTCATTCATCAGAAAGCCCACTGATATTGCAACCTACTTTAATGACTCTTTTATTGGCAAGATAAGCAAATTTAGGGATGCCATGCCAGCAACAAACACTGACACTACACATCCAAGTATAACGGACCAAATTATGAAAGACAAGAATTGTACATTTGAATTGCGTAAAGTCAGTGTGGAAGAGGTGAAAAAAAGTATTGTTGTCTATCAACAATGACAAGCCACCGGGGTTTGACAATCTGGATGGAAAATTACTGAGGATAATAGCGGATGATATTGCCACTCCTATTTGCCACATCTTCAATTTAAGCCTATTAGAGAGTGTGTGCCCACATGCCTAGAGGGAAGCTAAAGTCATTCCACTACCCAAGAATAGTAGAGCCCCCTTTAATGGCTCAAATAGCCAACCAATCAGCCTGTTACCAACCCTTAGTAAACTTCTGCACAAAATTGTGTTTGACCAGATACAATGCTATTTTACAATAAATAAATTGACTAGAGAATTGCAACATGCTTATAGGGAAGGACACTCAACAAGCACAGAACTTACACAGATGACTGATGATTGGCTGAGAGAAATTAATGATAAAATGATTGTGGGGTCTGTCTTGTTAGACTTCAGTGCAGCTTTTGACATTATTGATCATAGTCTGCTACTGGATGAACTTGTGTTATGGCTTTACAGCCCCTGCTATAATGTGGATAAAGAGTTACTTGTCTAACAGAACACAGAGGGTGTTCTTAAATGGAAGCCTCTCAAATATAAGTTAGAATCAGGAATTCCCCAGGGTAGCTGTTTAGGCCCCCTGCTTTTTTCAATTTTGACTAACGACATGCCATGTTTGAGTAAAGCCATGGTGTCTATGTATGCGGATGACTCAACACTATACACGTCAGCTACAACAGTGACTAAAATGACTGCAACACTCAACAAAGAGCTGCAGTTAATTTCAGGGTAGGTGGCAAGGAATAAGTTAACCCTAAATATTTCTAAAACTAAAAGCATTGTATTTGGAATAAAACACTCACTAAACCCTAAACCTCAACTAAATCTTGTAATAAATCACATGGAAATTGAGCAAGTTGAGATGACTAAACTGCTTGGAGTAACCCTAGATTGTAAACTGTCATAGTCAAAACATATTGATGCAGTAGTAGCTAAGATGGGGAGAAGTCTGTTTATAATAAAGCGATGCGCTGCCTTCTTAACAACACTATCAACAAGGCAGGTCCTACAGGCCCTATTTTTGTCGCACCTTGACTAATGTTTAGTTGCGTGGTCAGGTGCCACAAAAAAATTGATGTACACAAAGAGCTAATATTAATAATATGCATGTCAATCTCTCCTGGCTGAAAGTGGAGGAGAGATTGACTTCATCACTACTTTTATTTATGAGAGGTATTGACATGTTGAATGCACCGAGCTGTCTGTCTAAACTACTGACACACAGCTCGGACACACATGCATACCCCACAAGACATGCCACTAGAGGTCTCTTCACAGTCCCCAGAACAGACTACTGGAGGCACACAGGAGGCATGACTACATGGAACTCTATTTCATATCAAGTAACTGACTCAAGCAGTAAAATTTGATTTAAAAAACAGATTAAAAAAACACCTTGTGGAACAGCGGGGACTGTGAAGCAACAAAAGAATTGGCACACACACTATACATACACATGGATTTAGTACTGTAGGTATGTGGTAGTGGTGGAGTAGGGGCCTGAGGGCACACAGTGTGTTGTGAAATCTGTAATTTATGTTTAAAAATATATATATACCTTATTTACAAAATAATTCAGACCTTTTGCTATGAGACTCAAAATTGAGCTCAGGTACATCCTGTTTCCTTTGATCACCCTTAAGGTTTTTATACAACTTGATTGGAGTCCACTTGTAAATTCAATTGATTGGACATGATTTGGAAAGGCACACACCTGTCTATATAAGGTCCCACAACTGACAGTGCATGTCAGAGCAAAATCTATGCTATGAGGCATAGTCCGTAGATTGTCCTTGGAGCTCCGAGGCAGGATTGTGTCGAGGCAGAGATCTGGGGAAGGGTACCAAAACATTTCTGCAGCATTGAAGGTCCCCAAGAACACAGTGCCCTCCAACATGATTAAATGGAAGAAGTTTGGCACCACCAGAGCAATCGGGGGAGAAGGACTTTGGTCAGGGAGTTGACCAAGAACCTGATGGTCACTCTGACAAAGCTCCAGAGTTCCTCTGTGGCGATGGGAGAACCTTCCAGAAGGTCAACCATCTCTGCAGCACTCCACCAATCAGGCCTATGATAGTGGCCAGACAGAAGCCACTCCTCAGCACATGACAGCCCGCTTGGAGTTTGCTAAAAGGCACCTAAAGGACTCTCAGACCATGAGAAACAAGATTCTCTGGTCTGATGAAACCAAGATTGAACTCTTTGGCCTGAATGCCAAGCGTCACATCTGGAGGAAACTTGGCGCCATCCCTACTGTGAAGCACGGTGGTGGCAGCATCATACTGTGGGGATGTTTTTCAGCAGCAGGGATTGGGATACGAGTCAGGATCGAGGGAAAGATGAATGGAGCAAAGATGAATGGAGCGTCATACAAGAAGACTCAAGGCTGTAATCGCTGCCAAAGGTGCTTCATCAAAGTACTGAGTAAAGGGTCTGAATACTTGTGTAAATGTGATCCTTAAAAAAATGTTTTTTTTATACATTTGCAGACATTTAACAAAATCTGTTTTTGCTTTGTCATTATGGGGTATTGTGTGCAGATTGTTGAGGGGGAAAGGTGGTTTAATCAATTTGAGAATAAAGTTGTAACGTAACAAGTCAAGGGGTGGGGTATGAATACTTTACGGATGCACTGTACCTTTGTGTGCCTCCTTGTCATTATACCTGCAGACACAGTCATGTGAGCAGTTCAGTCATCTGCAGCCAATGCCGCTACAGCCTTCAACATATTCTTACATATTCTTACCTCGTTGTTGATTCATATCCATTGAATTGTGTCGATTTTCTGTCATATAAAGAATTCTAAAAAAGGGATAAAGTGATAAAGTGTCAAATAACAGCCATCTGCACAAATATGAAAAGATAGATGATGTCCTCATAAAACAATATCAATTTAGATCATTAAGGGAGAAACTGTACCTTAAATTGAGGAGATCTTTCAATTTTTCAATTAAGGGCCTGCACCTGCTGTCGTCTCAAATTAAAATTAAAATATTTCAGTTGGGCAGTTAGGTTCCTGCAAGAACTCCCATGAACTAAAAAGGTTCCTCGATGAACCCCAACTATAGAGCCATGTCTTCTGAAGTTACTGAATAGATCCTGTAGTATATTACATCTATGATGGTACAAAGTGCAAATATACAGTACGAATCTCTGAATTAAACATACCGTACCTGTGGAAATCTGTTTTGTAGTGTATAAAAATGAACTGACAGCAGTCTGTGTTATAATATTCATGTTTGCTCATGCTCTAAGAAGCTATGGGGAAATAACCCAATGTTCTGTTGTAAAATAATATTCCTACATTCTCTATGACACCAAATCAACATTAGCACATCCTATCCAAATCCATGACACAACATATACACGACTGTTCAAAAGTTTGGGGTCTCTTAGAAATGTCCTTGTTTTCTAAGGAAAAACACATTTATTGTCCATTAAAATAACATCAATTTGATCAGAAATACAATTTAGACATTGTTAATGTTGTAAATGACTATTGTAGCTGGAAACGGCAGATTTTGTATGGAACATCTACATAGCCGTACAGAGGCCCATTATCAGCAACCTGTGTTGTTCCTGTGTTCCAATGGCAAGTTGTGTTAGCTAATTCAAGTTAATCATTTTAAAAGGCTAATTGATCATTAGAAAACCCTTTTGCGATTATGTTATCACAGCTGAAGACTGTTGTTCTGATTAAAGAAGCAATAAAACGGGCCTTCTTTAGACTAGTTGAGTATCTGGAGCATCAGCATTTGTGGGTTCAATTACAGGTTCAAAATGGCCGGAAACAAAGAACTTTCTTCTGAAACTCATAAGTCTATTCTTGTTCTGAGAATTGAAGGCTATTCCATGCGAGAAATTGCCAAGAAACTGAATATCTCGTACAACTCTTTGTACTACTCCCTTCACAGAACAGAGCAAACTGGCTCTAGCCAGAATAGAAAGAGGAGTGGGAGGCCCCGGTGCAGAACTGAGAAAGATGACAAGTACATTAGAGTGTCTAGCTTGAGAAACAGATGCCTGATAAGTTCTCAACTGGCAGCTTCATGAAAAAGTACACGCAAAACACCAGCCTCAATGTCAACAGCGAAGAGGCAACTCTGGGATGCTGAGTTGCAAAGAAAAAGCCGTATCTCAGTCTGGCCAATAAAAAGAAAAGATTAAGATGGGCAAAAAAACACAAACACTGGACAGAGGAACTCTGCCTAGAAGGCCATCATCCCGGAGTCACCTCTTCACTGTTGACGTTGAGACTGGTGTTTTATAGGGTGCCATTTGGGAGTCAACCCTAGCCTGGAAAACAGGGCCCCTGGGTTAGTAGGGTGTGATGGGTAGAGGTCTGGGGCTGTTAGCAGAAGCAGCTCTACCACTACACAGCCACATGTCATGGGCTGCCAGACACCTGAGGGCTGTGCTGCATGGACCAGGGAGTTACCACGTCTAAGGTGTCAGGGGAGAGAAATGACCCAAGCATCCTGAAGGGGACATGGACGAATGTGCACCAGCACTGGGTGTCCCTATATAACCTGGTGCACTGACATAAGGCCCCCCCCCACTTTCCTCAGATCTACCGCCTACATGGGTCCTCTTGACAGTGTGTACAGGTGGAGTTCAAGTGTGTTTGTTAGTATTATTACTGTAACATCATTGCCATTAATAACTACACAACTTCAGGCCCCCTGAGTGGCGCAGTGGTCTAAGGCTTGAGGCATAACTACCGACCCGGGTTCGATCCCAGGCTGTGTCACAGCTGGCCGTGACCGTGAGTCCCATAGGGCGGAGCACAATTGGCCCAGTGTCTTCCGGGTTAGGGGAGGGTTTGGCCAGGGGGACTTTACTTGGCTACTTGTGGAGGGCCGGGCGCCTGCAGGCTAACTTCGGTCGTCAGTTGTGTTTCCTCTGACACATTGGTGCTTCTGGGTTAAGCGGGCAGGTATTAAGGATGGGGCCGACATGGGGCATTGGGCCCACATTGAATGTGTTAGAATATTTGAGTCACTCAGATAGCATGAGCCACGGCAAATGCTTTGAAACTGACATTTTTCTCTCAGCACCATGACAAAATGTGTAGATTTGCAGGAAACTAGCTTTACATTTGGGGTGGCAGGTAGCCTAGTGGTTAGCGTTGGACTAGTAACCGAAAGGTTGCAAGATCAAATCCCCAAGCTGATAAGGTAAAAATCGGTCATTCTGCCCCTGAACAAGGCAGGTAACCCACTGTGCCTAGGCTGTCATTGAAAATAAGAATTTGTTCTTAACTGACTTGCCTAGTTAAATAAAGGTATAAATAAACATTTGTGAAATGTTCTCTAAGCCCCATGACAAATTGTGTAGAATTGCAGGAAACTAGCTGTAAAATGTTGTCTCAGCCCAATAGCAAAATGTGTAGAATTTCAGGAAACTGGCTTTAAAATAGTAGGTTTAGGCTACTAAATTGTATTAGACAGAAGTGCATGTTACAGCTGTAGAAGCCAAGTGGTTCTCTTTAACACCAGCCACCCCTAGTCTGAAAAACGCAATAGAGAGATGAAGGCATTCCTCAACATTCATCTGTGTGGGAGAGAGAGAGACAGGTAGTGAGAGACAGAGAGACAAGAGAGAGTGGTAGTGAGAGAGAGAGAGAAACACAAAGAGAGTGATAGAGAAAGAAAAAGCGAGAGAGAGATGGAGGAGGAAGGAGTGATAGAGACAGATACTGGTCTGTTCTGTTCCCCGCTGCAGCCAGCCAACCAGCCTGTTTGGTGACAAAGCACCCCCTGAGGCAGCAGCTATCATAAAAGCAGTAATAGACTGAACACACATTTTCATTAGCTATTGATTCATTTCCAATTCTCCATTAATTTTGTGCCATCATCACACACTGGCCTTTTTCTTTCCCCAGGCTACGTTGCTCAGCTACTCCAGACATGACTATGGTAATTACTGAGCTCCCTCCCTCAAGCTGTTCACTAGTTCACATTGCTGCTGTAAAAAAATAAAGACATGTTTTTTTGGTGAAAAGAAAGAAAGAAGGAGAGAAAGAAAGAAAGAGAATCAAAGCTTTTCAAAGTTTCACCTAGAGGCAGGAAGTTAAACAGAACGGAAGTACACAAATACAACAGTGTGTGAAGAATCGCCATTATGTTTAATCCAAAGAACTCTTTAATAGGCGATGGAGGGGCTCTTTGTTGTCGGGGCAACCAGCACATTGCCCAGGCTGCTTTCAGATCAACCCCAGAAGCTACCAGAACAGTCCCGATGATGGAGCATCTGTGAATGATGGCAGAAACATGCAACCTACAGATAACAAGAGACAGGAGCAGAGACATTGGATACCAATATGGCTGATGATCCTTATATGGCTGACGAAGTGAAGGTAACTGAATTAATTAATCTACAATTTTTTATGAAATTACCAATTATATTCAATTCAATTTAAAAAAATGTAGCCTGAGGGGCAAGTTAGAAGGACAAGTCAGTTACAAGTATCATAACACAAGGAAATCCAAACCATCCCTATATTTTGTCATACATTTTTTTCATTCCAGTGAATGATGCCAGATGATTCATAAGTGACACAACCTTCTGGCTAGTGCTCAAGTCAGATATCACAAGCTACGGTGCAATGTGGTTGGATCCACTGATACAGATAGGATCTCAATTTGACCTGTATTGTCGCAGCAAAAATAATCCTGCAGCAACAGCAACAGAACGTTTAGTCCGTAATGCTGCTTGATCGGTGGTTAGGCTCTAGGGTGGTCAAAATGAGGCTACATGAAAAGTGAAATATTGCGTGCAGGAAACTTCTCAGCCACAAAAGAGTGATCAAATTAAGATTCTACATTTGTACATAGCCATTATATATTAAATGAATACTAGCCCACGCACCCACTCAGTTATGTCACATACATTACAGTGTTGCTAAACGCTTTGGGATACATTTGACCTTTGGCCGCACACAGACCTTTGAGTTCAAGCCCAGCAAACAAGCTGCTATTTAGAGCCTGTGGTAAAAGCATCACGAGGGAGCTGTCATACACGTATGTCTCCCTTGGCCTACAAGAGGGAGGTCACAGTCAGATGAAAGCATCAGCTTTAATGATGTGCACAAATACACACAAATACACGAATACACACAGGCACATACACACACAGGCATGCATAGATTCACGCATGGACACATGCATATGCATATGCATACGCATACGCACACACACACACACACACACACACACACACACACACACACACACACACACACACACACACACACACACACACACACACACACACACACACACACACACACACACACACACACACACGATTCAGCATTTGTGTATTCGAATGGTTAATTAAATAACATCTCTACCCATGTCGCTTTCTAGTTTACACAGATCATTTACATCAAATGTGAAACCCCTATTCACATCTCCTCTATCAATAGACAATATATTTTAATTGGTTCTTTGATAATGAATCCCAGCAGCACATCAAAGATCATTAAAAACATTTACACTCATTCATTCTCCTCTGAGCAAAAGAAGAGGAAATCACCACAATTGATTGCAGTGTGGGATGGGAATAGTCATATAGCTCGGGTCTGTGTGTATGTGTGTCTGTGTGTGTGTGTGTGTGTGTGTGTGTGTGTGTGTGTGTGTGTGTGTGTGTGTGTGTGTGTGTGTGTGTGTGTGTGTGTGTGTGTGTGTGCGTGTGTGAATGAAGAAATGAACTCCATCAGGTTCATCTATCATGTTTTCCCCCCCTTTCATTGCGTGAAGGAGAAAACAAATGGCAAAGCAAATCAATTACATGAAAAAGAATCATGTTGCCTGTCAAATATACACTCCATTCTGTGTCACGTTTTGTTTTTCTCCACTCGACAACATCACACAATTCTAAGATTGAATTTTGAAAACCATATACATTATTAACACTGTTCATGCTCCATCAATTTCCCCAAGCCGTTGTTTCTTCCTTCATCAGAGAAGAGCTCTACAGAGAAAAAGAAAAGGACTATACATGCGTGTTAGTGGTGTAACAGACGGCTAACTTAAAGTACAGTATTCAATGGCTGTTAAATAAATAAACATTATTATGGAATTCAGTGGGGGCGGGGTCCTTAAGACTCTATTTCACTGCACCCTGAAGGGAGCACTTCAACCCATACCAACCTTTTAAGATGGTCACAAAAGAAAGCCCTGATGTAGGCTTAAACGGTAAGCCCGGAGAGATGGAACTGTGAGCTAACCAAAAAAAACAAACCCGAGTTTTCCACTTCCTCTCAGATTGGGGCTCCCGTGAAACGCTGTGTTGTCAAGGAAACAAGTGCCACGGCGACACCTTAATCTGAAGGGATATAATTGGAAAAGGCAGATATATATCTTTGTACTGTATCTGGTGTATTTTGATGTACAGTACCCGGCCGTAGTGGAAACTAGAACACTCATTGCCGTGTTATTGCAAGTAAAATAACACTAATGAAACGCATAAAAAAGGATACTGTGGTGGAAATAAGAGTATAAGTCTGACAGAGACAAAAGTACATTAAGTACATAAAAATGTTTTTAACAATAATGTCACCTGCGCCGAATACAACAGGTGTAGACTATACCGTGAAATGCTTACGAGCCCTTTCCCAAATATGCAGACTTGAAAAATGTGCAAATAACAAAAAACTAAGGAAACTGTATCACAATAAAATAACAATAACAAGGCTATATACAAGGAGTATCAGTACCGAGTCAATGTGCAGGGGTATGAGATAGTTGAGGTAACAGGGATAACATGTAGGTAGTGGTAAAAGTGACTAGGCAATCAGGATAGATAATAAACAGCAGCGGCATATGTGAAGAGTGTGAAAGTGGGTCTATGTGTGAGTGTGTGTGTGCCGTCAATATGCATGTTTGTGTGTGTTTTGTGTGTGTGAGTGTATGTAGTGTCTGTACGTGTGTGTGCTGGAATGTCAGTGTGGTATGTGCGAGTGTGTGGTAGAGTCCTGAGAGTGTGCATTGAGCCAGTGCAAGAATATCAGTAAAAACAAAAGGGGGGGGGGGGGGGGGGTCAATGCAAATAGCAATTTGATAACTGTCAGCAGTCTTATGGTTTGATGGTAGAAGCTGTTCAGGAGTCTTTTGGTCCCAGACTTGGCGCTCTGGTACCACTTGTCATTTGATAGCAGAGAGAACAGTATATGACTTGGGTGGCTGGTCTTTGACAATTTTTAGGAGGATATTATGGCAGTGATAGGAAACTAGATTCAGCCGCGGCCGATTTTAATCGGAACAAATGTTTGGGTGGCCGGAAAATGATCATAATCATTTGTACACTGCAAATTGACCACAACTAAGCCCAAAAAGAGATTGTACTTGAAAATAACAATAATTTCATACCTTGATTACATTGAGCCACGATCACGTCTCTTTTGTTATTTGTGGGAATACTTGGAAACAGATTTTCTAGTGTGATGGGCTTCCAAAGGGTGACGATTGATATCTGCATCTATGACAGCGTGTGTGTGTGTGTGTGTGTGTGTGTGTGTTTGTGTGCATGTGTGTGTGTGTGTGTGCGTGCATGTATGTGTGCGTGTATGTGTGCGTGTGTATGTAAATGTCTGTGTGTGACACCTCATGACAGTGTGTGTGATGCAACATGCTGCAGCCTTGTTTAAAAGTCGTTCTGCACAAGCAAGATAATATGTTATCATGACTAACTGATATGCCATCCGTCCATCTGGCTGATGTGACAGACAGTATCTCTGCTAAATCAATGTCACAGAGTAGCTTTCTAATTAACTGTGCCATTATTCAGTCCCTGTATGTGTGTTTGTGTGTTTGTGTGTGTGTGTGTGTGTGTGTGTGTGTGTGTGTGTGTGTGTGTGTGTGTGTGTGTGTGTGTGTGTGTGTGTGTGTGTGTGTGTGTGTGTGTGTGTGTGTGTGTGTGTGTGCGTGTGTCTGTCGGTGTGTGTCTGTGTGATTAAACATTACTTCTGTTTTGTCAGTCCCAGTGAAATATTGGAATGGCAAACTGTTCATGATATTAAAATCAATCAGGCAACTCTCCTAAAAATGGTAGTTTTTTTAGTGAAAAATAATAACAGTTTTAACAGGCATTGACCTGAGTCTGCAGGAAGTCTGAAGGGGCAATCAATATGGCTGATTGACAATTGAGAATCACCACCCTGAAGTGGAGAAGGGACCAACAGAGTTGCAGATATTGTGGCTAAACCGTCCACAATTGGTCCGTAAATGTGTGGTAGTATACGCGTATCTCTCCAGCAGAGTTGTTATACAGCTGATCAAGGCAAGAAGACCTCACATGCAGTTAGTGCGTCTCAAATGGCACCCTATTCTATGATAGCGCACTACTTTTGACCAGAGCTCTATGGTCAAAAGTGGGTCGAAAGGAGTGTACTATGGAATAGGGTGCCATTTAGGATGCAAACACTATATGCCATACACAACCAAGACACTCTGTGGGCTACAATGTATCATTAAAACAACACCTCCAGAACAACACGTGACAGCATAGATGTCACCACCACAACTCCTTCCCCAATGACATGCAAATAACCAAGAAGTCGGTGGAATCTTCAAGATCTCTGGCCAATTATGTCGTTAATTACAGCCTATTGTAGAGAGTATCTACTGTAGACGTGCGCTCTTGATTATACACTGCTCCTGTGTGTGTGTGTGTGTGTGTGTGTGTGTGTGTGTGTGTGTGTGTGTGTGTGTGTGTGTGTGTGTGTGTGTGATTATACACTGCCTCTGTTCTGTCCTCACTACCCAGGACAGACTCTAATCAGTAATCACTACCTGCAGCTGCTGCACACACTCAGTTCAGTCTCCTCGGGATCAGGGGGACATAAGCCTTGTTCATATTGGCAGTTTGAAGTGACTCAAATCCAATATTTTTGCATATCCGATTCAAATCTGTTCTTTTTCCTGCAGTCTGAACAGCCAAAAAGCACATGGAATTTGATATTTAAAGACACATTTCAAACCACCTTTATAGTTGTTGACGGTTTGACAAGATCATCTAGTAGCTAGCTTGCTAGCTTGTTAATTGTTTACAAACAAATGAGTGAATGTGCTAGAAAGCTAAACATCTACCTAGCTAGCTAGTTCTTACACTATGATTTTTAACATGCAAAGCAGCTGGGAAATCTCAATGGTAGGCATTGTAGTCACCTCAGCCACATTATATTATATATATTATATTGACCAGATACTCGATGGTCTCTCAAACAATGAAAATAAATGTCTTAAAAAAAAATCAGGTGGGACCATTCTAGCCAATGGGAGGGCAGGTACCTGTGTGAACAACAGGCACAACTCCAATATAAAGTGTTTTTTCTCAAAGTTGACGGGATGTCACGTGTCCTATTTATATCAGCACATTCATAACAACCTAAGCATTACAAAACTTCTATTTGATCCAATATGCCATATGTAGCAAATAAGCCATTTGTCACGCTCTGGCCATAGAGAGGCTTTTTATTCTCTATTTTGGTTAGGCCAGGGTGTGACTAGGGTGGGCGTTCTATGTTCTTTTTTCTATGTTTTTATATTTCTTTGTTTTTGGCCGGGTATGGTTCTCAATCAGGGACAGCTGTCTGTCGTTGTCTCTGATTGAGAACCATACTTAGGCAGCCTGTTTTCCCATTATGGGTTGTGGGTAGGTGTTTTCCGTGTCTGTTTCACCATACAGAACGGTTTCGATTTTCATTGTTTCACTTTGGTTATTTTGTATTCAGTGTTCAGTTATATTTAATTAAAATGGACACTTACCACGCTGCGTTTTGGTCCGATCTTTCATACTCTTCCTCAGATGAAGATCGTTACACCATTACATTTTTGCTAACCAAATTTGACACTCATTGACCTCCATACAAAAACTACTCACTTGGTGAGCAAAATAATAATTACATTTATTATTTTTTACACCTGCTGGAGAACCAGTTATCTCTCGTCCTTCACCTCTTCTTCTCTGCCTTAGCTTGCTACATCACTGAGTGATAGGAAGCATGAGCACCACCACCAACAAGCCTACACAAGCTATCAAATGGTGGGTCGGGTCGGGAGGTTTTGAATGGGTTGCAGGTGTCGGAGTAAAAAATAAAGTATAATACTAAGACTATACAGTTGAAGTCAGAAGTTTACGTACACCTTGTCAAAATACATTTAAACTCCGTTTTTCACAATTCCTGACACTTAATCCTAGTAAAAATCTTAGGTCAGTTAGGATCACCAGTTTATTTTAAGAATGTGAAATGTCAGAATAATACTAGAGAGAATGATTTATTTCAGCTTTTATTTATTTCATCACATTCCCAGTGGGTCAGAAGTTTTCATACACTCAATTAGTATTTGGTAGCATTGCCTTTAACTTGGGTCAAGTGTTTCGGGTAGCCTTCCACAAGCTTCCCACAATAAGTTGGGGGAATTTTGGCCCATTCCTCCTGACAGAGCTGGTGTAACTGAGTCAGGTTTTTAGGCCTCCTTGCCCACACATGCTTTTTCAGTTACGCCCACAAATTTTCTCAAGGATTGAGGTCAGGTCTTTGTGATGGCCACTCCAATATCTTGACTTTGTTGTCCTTAAGTATTCTTGGGGTCATTGTCCATTTGGAAAGACCCATTCGCAACTAAGCTTTAACTTCCTGACTGATGTCTTGAGATCTTGCTTCAATATATCCACATTATTTTCCTACCTCATGATACCATCTATTTTGTGAAGTGCACCAGTCCCTCCTGCAGCAAAGCACCCCCACAACATGAAGCTTCCACCCCCGTGCCACACGGTTGGGATGGTGTTCTACGGCATTCAAGCCTCGCCTTTTTACTTCAAACATAATGATAGTCATTATGGCCAAACAATTATATTTTTGTTTCATCAGACCAGAGGACATTTCTCCAAAAAGTACAATCTTTGTCCCCATGTGCAGTTGCAACCGTAGTCTGGCTTTTTAAGGGCAGTTTTGGAGCAGTGGCTTCTTCCTTGCTGAGCGGCCTTTCAGGTTATGTCGATATAGGACTCGTTTTACTGCGGATATAGATACTTTTGTACCTGTTTCCAAAGTACGTTCATCTCTAGGAGACAGAACGCTTCTCCTTCCTGAGCGGTGCGACGGATGCGTGGTCCCATGGTGTTTATACTTGTGAATTATTGTTTGTACAGATGAACGTGGTACCCCTCAGGCATTTGGAAATTGCTCCCAAGGATGAACCAGAGTCGTGCATGTCTACAATTTTGGCTGATTTCTTTTGATTTTCCCATGATGTCAAGCAAAGAGGCACTGAGTTAGAAGACAGGCCTTGAAATATAGCCAGGGGTATACCTCCAATTGACTCAAATTATGTGAATTAGCCTATCACAAGCTTCTAAAGCCATGACATAATTTTCTGGAATTTTCCAAGCTGTTCAAAGGCACAGTCAACGTAGTGTATGTAAACTTCTGACCCACTGGAATTGTGATACAGTGAATTATAAGTGCATAATGCAAATTAATGCAAATTAATTACTTAAAAATCATACAATGTGATTTTCTGGATTTTTGTTTTAGATTCTGTCTCTCACAGTTGAAGTGTACCTATGATAAAAAAAATACAGACCTCTACATGCTTTGTAAGTAGGAAAACCTGCAAAATCGGCAAGTGTATCAAATACTTGTTCTCCCCAAAGTATATAATAATTCGATTTTTTTATGTAAATGGAAAAAATATCCATTCTGAATTGAAACAACTAAAACCAGGAATAAAGTTTGTAGAAATAATAAGGAATCTACATTTGTACATTTATTTCACAGTGAGTTTTATAACATTCTTCATCCAGAATATGTGCAAAAATGTATAATTGCCAATGAAAAAGGTGGGAATGTTGTTCCCTTGTCATATAAGTGCTATATTTACTATCACTAGTTTTAATATCACTGCACACACATCCGCCATTGCTATGACAACTAGCATAGCCATGTCAGCAAATGACTGCTGTCCGAACGCACACAAATCCGATTCGGACACTTGTAACTTGCTGTTTAGACAGTCAGTATTACAAAACAGATTTGAAAAACAAAACAGATTTGAGCATTCAAGCCTGCAGTTTGAAGAAGACTTAGTTATAGTGGAACACGTTAATAACGGTCTTCAATTTGACAGTTTGTTGCAAAAGTGATATATTTTGGTCTTTTAGAAGTAAATCTAGATCTTTTGCCCCTAGTGTTTCAACTCTACATTGAAATTGTGATGTGGGGATGCCTCTACGTCCTCTCAAGCCAGGGGTTCAGTATGAAATACACTCCTTCTTAGATGTGCTGGGTGGTACCACGTCAAGACGTACTATAAAGTAGCTGACAGCGTGCCATATTTGGTAATTGCCTTGGTAAATGGAGTGGGCCAATATATTTTCCCTCGACTACTAGTAACTGATGTTACACAAAATTCAAAAGGCACTAAGCCACATATCTGCATGTGAACAAATTAAAAAAATTTGCTTACCATTTCATACACATCTATGTGCTTCTACGAAGAATAACATGTAGCCTATGATGATTATACGTTTATATTCATAGCTACAGTACATCCATACAAAACAAGTAATAATGGTCATCGGTGGACATGTCAACTTGTTGTAGCTTTTCCTAACCACTATGAATGGTTGGTGGTGTAGTCTGCTAAAAGAGTTGGCTATTATCGTTAAATGGTTCTAATCAAACATGAGGCAGATATCTTTTCTTTCTTCAAATCCATCCCGTGCCCACACACTTCGAATTCTGAAAAGTTAAATCTGCAGTTTGGATTGAATTCAGCCCCTAATCTTAATTTTCAAGGTGATGATTGCACTTTTCTTTCCAACATAATACCGCATTTCAAAGATTTGTTTTGCAACCCATGAGGGATTCAAATTTACACCCCAAATGGCAATGTGGCACTTTACCACCGTGAGCAAACTGTCTAGGGACGTATTTGCTTGCGATGCAAATCATTTTATTATCAGAGCGTGCCAGTGGACTTTAGTGAGAAAGTGTTGGGATCAGGTACAACTACGTTACCCATCCCCAAAATGAATACTCAGGAGCAATTCCCCCCACCTGCAACTTCTCACCTGAATGTATTTTTTTAAGGGGTTGGGCAAAGGCTGAAATTGGGGTTGAGAGTTACCCTTTAAGAGGGGGAAGGAACACTGGAGACATTTCATATTTTCCAAGGACTTGGGACTTGTTTTCATGTCCTTCCTAGACACCTCACAGTGGTAAAAATTCAGCGTCCCTGTAGGATGATCAGGGCTCTGGTCAAAAGTAGTGCAATTCATAGGAAATAGGGTGCAATTTGAGACTCAAAGAGTGTCTGGTCTTAAGGTTTCAGGATTCAGCACCCCTATGGGAAGATCAACATTTCTTCCTCCATCCGTAATTTCTCATGCTTCTGGTGGTGGTTCCCATAAGAGGCTGGAGAATGCCACGCTGCTCTCCCATTAGAATATGAAAGAGATGTAGTGAGCTTCAGACTCCTCTAGCTGTTTAAATGACTGGTGGGATATTTCTAAAAACTGTCATGTGAATGGATGCACTAATATCCAGGGTATGTGTTGAGAAGAGTGACACAGACCTCTAATGGCAGTACATTATCTTTACATGTTCACTAAGGGACCAGAGGGGCTGGTTTACTGAACTGTACACTGTAGATGTCAGCTCACTGTATTCAATGGTATGGATGTAGGCCTACACTAACGGTGCTAGCTGAATGCTAAATGTTCATCTAAGCTACAGGAGATCAAGTTAGATACATTGGCTCTAGGTCATGGATACATATGCAGGGCTTGAAAGGAGAAGAGCCCAGTTGATTCTTCCTCTTTTTCCCTCCTCCATCCCCCCTTTCCTTTTTCCCTACACCTGATCCATCCAGTTTTTTATTCTCCTGACGTCTCGTGATCGGTCTGATTAGTTTCCCCTCAAACGCTCTCTTTTTCTCTCTTTACCTTCCTCCTTTCATTTCTCTCTTTCTCTCTTTCTGTCTCTCCCTCCCCCCTCCATCCCTGGTCTGTTCACCAGGTTTGGGTGTCATGCCTTCATGCATCATAGAGCGGCTAACAAATTACACAGAGTAGAGTAGCTGCTGTGCTTCCCCTCTCACTCAGCTGTCAGGTGGGAGCACTGGAGCGTCCCACCCCCATCCACCCTCCCCTCCCACCTTCCTTCTCCCACCCACCCTAGCTCACCCCTCCACATTTCTCCCACCCACCCCTCTCCCCGACTCCCTCCGCTCTACTCTCACCAACCCTCCCATACTCCCAACCACACCCACCCCCACCTCCACCTTCATCAAACACTACTGCCCTGTAATGCTACACTGAACCCTGTGTCGCTGCTTTCACAATGATCAGAGCAACCAGACCAGAAGCACAAACCATCCTCACCTGAACCTACTCTTTTTTTAAAAGACAGGCAGTGCCGAGTGGTGGATTAACACTCCACATGGCAGGGAATGGTTTTGACTTAATATATTAGACAATACTGTATCCAAACGATGGACCACAATATATATTATCAAAACTGTCTGGATGTCATCAACAGTGCAATGGAAGCTTGTGTTTTAGTAGGTTTTGTTTCTGCTCATTCCTCTATCCCACATTACGTGTCAATTCTCCATGAATGGATCATCACCCCCTCAGGTCAATGCCCTGGAGGGGTCCTGAGGACAGAGAGAGGCGGCCCTCTTATGCCTGACTGTGTCCCTCAGGCCAGACTGTGCAGCCCGGGGGGTTGATCTCAGATTATCTTTCTTATATAGGAGGTCAGTACTCCATGATTTACCACAGCACCCAAAGCTCACAGCTAATCAGCTTGGTTTCACATTGCCAATCAAAAGTAGACGCCGAACAGAATCCCATAAAAATGGGGTGGAGGTAAAGGTTCCATTGGGACGTGACTGATGGGTCCTGTTGGGTCCTCAGGCCCTGATATAAGGGCGTTCAGGTGGTGGGTGAGATGCCTGCCTGCACAGATAGATGCACTTCACACACACACACACACACACACACACACACACACACACACACACACACACACACACACACACACACACACACACACACACACACACACACACACACACACACACACACACACACACACACACACACACACACACACACACACACATTCCCAAGGGATCTGTCTCTTAAAAGGGAAAAGGGTTTTCCCTGGAACCAAAAGAGTTCTCAACCGAAGAATCCTTTTGGAACAATTTTTTCTAAGAGTGTATAGGCGATGCAGGGATAGGCACTTCATCGTTCTCTCTATTAAGGTCAGTGGAGGTTGGAGAGAACATTTTGCCTGATGAGTCATTGAGTGATGTTGGTGTGCTGTGACTGATGGGACCATTGAGATAAACAGAGGATGATGAGAGACAGCACTATGATTAACACTGCTGCCCTATAAACTAGCTGGTCAAGGGTCAAAATGAATGTCAGTCGGTGGGGGGTATGTGATATCTTAATAAAAACAAAAACGCCACAACGTGTCTCAATCACTATACTACCAAAACCAACCGAGTGCAGGTATTCAAATTCCAATTTGGTTTCAAATCAAAGTTTTCTGGGGAACCATTCTGTTCACAATTAGGGTTGCCCATTTTAGGGAACATTCAGAGGTGGAAACTTTTCGTGGGAATTACCTGGAATATATGGGAATTAACGGGAATTAATGGAAATATATGCAAATTCATATTAATACAATTTAAATGTAGTTGTTTTTTGCATTGGATATATTTACCATATCATATGGAGACAGAAACATAAACCTTTCACCTTATCATAAGCAGACATAATTGCAAATGAATAAATCCTTCCAATATATATATACAAAACAATTTAGTTACGAATTCAACTTGAACAACAAAAGAAAGGGAATATTGAATGATCCCCAATAATCTATCACATCATCCCAAAAACGTTTTCAACATACAGTACATCTGTAATATGATAGTCTAGAAACTAAAGCTTTGGTTGTCTTCCTCTCAGGCTTCTAACTCTTCTCCCTGGACCTCCTCAATGTCAACCTCTTGTACATCACTCTGAGGCCTCATCTTCACTGGCACTTTCCAACCTTGTTGAGGATGGCTCGTTGTCAGGTTCCATATTGCATCTCCATCCCAAATCCCAGAACCTTTCCTTCATCCAGGCCAAGGTGGTGATACACAGTAGTGATGACACCATAGGCCTTGTTGATCTCTGCACCAGACAGGATGCTCTTGACAGCATACTTGGGGTCCAACATGTACACTGGGCTTCAGGCAGAAGTCTTCACGCTTTTTGATGTATTTTCAGAACTGCAGTTTCCTCTGCTTGGAGCAACAGTGAAGTGGGCAGGGCAGTATGGATTTCTTGTCTCCCTCAATCCGTGCAATGGCTACTGCTATAGGTTTCAGGAATTTCAGGGTGCTTACCCCTCTCTCCCAAAATACATCATCCAGGAGGACCCTCTTGATGGGGCTGTCCATATCAGCAGACTGTGATATGGCCACTTCTTGGAGAGAATCCTTCCCCTCCAGGAGACTGTCAAACATGATGACAACACCACCCCAATGGGTGTTGCTGGGCAGCTTCAATGTGGTGATCTTATTCTTCTCACTTTGCTTGTTGAGGAAGATGGCTGATATAACCTGATGACCCTTCACATAACTAACTATTTCCTTGGCTCACTTGTCGAGTCTATCCATTGTTTACAGTGCTATGATGTCCTTGAGGAGCATATTCAATGCATGAACAGCACAGCCAATGGGTGTGATGTGAGGGTAGGACTCCTCCACTTTAGACCAAGCAGCCATTATGTTCGCAGCATTGTCTGTCACCAGTGCAAATACCTTCTGTGGTCCAAGGTCATTGATGACGGCCTTCAGCTCATCTGCAATGTAGAGACCGGTGTGTCTGTTGTCCCTTGTGTCTGTGCTCTTGTAGAATACTGGTTGAGGGGTGGAGATGATGTAGTTAATTATTCCTTGCCCACTAACATTCGACCACCCATCAGAGATGCTGGCAATACAGTCTACTTTCTCTATGATTTACTTGACCTTCACTTGAACTCTGTTGAACTCTGCATCCAGCAAATGAGTAGATAAAGCATGTCTGGTTGGAGGGGTGTATGCTTGGCGAAGAACATTCAGAAATGTCTTCCAATACACATGGCCTATGAGCATCAGAGGTAAACCAGTTGTATACGCAGCTCAAGCAAGACATTCATCAGCATTTCTCTGACTACGTATCTCCATTGAGTCAAAATAAATTCTGATTCCAGGAGGACCATGAGCTGTTGCTATCAGTAAGGTGTCTGATTCATCATTTTCACCTCAAATAGAAGTAGAGGGACTTTTGTTAGAAGATGCTTGTTGTGAGCGCAGAAGGAACTTGGCCATTTGATTCTGCATCTTTATTGCATTCGTCACATATCATTTGGCACAGTATTTGCAAATGTACACAGCTTTTCCTTCTACATTAGCTGCAGGGAAATATCTCCACACATCAGATAGTGTACGTGCCATTTTCCTGTAAAGATTAGGAAAGAAATCGAAAAAAAAACAATAAATACAATTCCATGTACATATAAATAGTTAAGCAGTTCGATTAAACAACTCCTTTATAAGATAAATGTTTTAAAATGAAACATGTATGGAAACAGGTGAATTAACACTCCTAAGTTAGCAGGCTCAAGCAAGCTAAAACCCACATGGTAGCAGTAACTGTTAACAAGTTAGAAATTATTTAAGCACACTTTGCTGTAGGCTACTATTTACTAGTTAACAAAAAATCATGTATGTCATATAAAATAGACTGCTCAAAAAAATAAAGGGAACACTTAAACAACACAATGTAACTCCAAGTCAATCACACTTCTGTGAAATCAAACTGTCCACTCAGGAAGCAACACTGATTGACAATAAATTCCACATGCTGTGGTGCAAATGGAATAGACAACAGGTGGAAATGATAGGCAATTAGCAAGACACCCCCAATAAAGGAGTGGTTCTGCAGGTAGTGACCACAGACCACTTCTCAGTTCCTATGCTTCCTGGCTGATGTTTTGGTCACTTTTGAATACATCAGGAGACGTGGAGGAGGCCGTAGGAGGGCAACAACCCAGCAGCAGGACAGCTACCTCCGCCTGTGTGCAAGGAGGAGCAGGAGGAGCACTGCCAGAGCCCTGCAAAATGACCTCCAGCAGGCCACAAATGTGCATGTGTCTGCTCAAACGGTCAGAAACAGACTCCATGAGGGTGGTATGAGGGCCCGACATCCACAGGTGGGGGTTGTGCTTACAGCCCAATACCGTGCAGGACTTTTGGCATTTGCCAGAGAACACCAAGATTGGCAAATTCGCGACTGGCGCCCTGTGCTCTTCACAGATGAAAGCAGGTTCACACTGAGCACATGTGACAGACGCCGTGGAGAACGTTCTGCTGCCTGCAACATCCTCCAGCATGACCGGTTTGGCGGTAGGTCAGTCATGGTGTGGGGTGGCATTTCTTTGGGGGGCCGCACAGCCCTCCATGTGTTCGCCAGAGGTAGCCTGACTGCCATTAGGTACCAAGATGAGATCCTCAGACCCCTTGTGAGACCATATGCTGCTGCGGTTGGACCTGGGTTCCTCCTAATGCAAGACAATGCTAGACCTCATGTGGCTGGAGTGTGTCAGCAGGTCCTGCAAGAGGAAGGCATTGATGCTATGGACTGGCCCGTCCGTTCCCCAGACCTGAATCCAATTGAACACATCTGGGACATCATGTCTCACTCCATCCACCAACGCCACGTTGCACCACAGACTGTCCAGGAGTTGGCGGATGCTTTACTCCAGGTCTGGGAGGAGATCCCCCAGGAGACCATCCGCCACCTCATCAGGAGCATGCCCAGGCGTGGTAGGGAGGTCATACAGGCACGTGGAGGCCACACACACTACTGAGCCTCATTTTGACTTGTTTTAAGGACATTACATCAAAGTTGGATCAGCCTGTAGTGTGGTTTTCCACTTTAATTTTGAGTGCGACTCCAAATCCAGACCTCTATGGGTTGATACATTTGATTTCCATTGATCATTTTTGTGTGATTTTGTTGTCAGCACATTCAACTATGTAAAGAAAAAAGTATTTAATAAGAATATTTCATTCATTCAGATCTAGGATGTGTTATTTTAGTGTTCCCTTTATTTTTGTTGAGCAGTGTATATTCACTCCACCCAGTATTGTATTCTAAACTTACCAGTAAGCATGTAGTCCATGGCTCAGACAGTAAAGTAGTGTGGGCTCAAAAGCATCTCATTAGCGTGCAAGATCTTGAGAATCAGCTGCATGTGATGGAAGAGTGCACTGCACATTTGATGGAAGAATGCACATGTGCATGCAGAGGGTTGCAATTCCATTGAATTGGGGATCATTTAACCAAAAATGCCACAAGACCTAGAATTGCCTTATGTTTATCCCACAAAAAAAGGTTCACTGTTATAAGCTAACTTTTTTGATGAATTTAAGCAAAATTCCAATGATCCCGGACTTAACTTCCCATGGAACATTTCTGGAAATTTACCGGAAAGTTTCCGACCCTTTGTAACCCTATTCACAATGCAGGCTATCAATGAAGCCAATGCATAAATCAATGGATAACATTAGCCAAGGCTCTGCTGCTAAACAAAGAGGTAGGTAGGTATTGTATAGGTCAACGTCCCATATGACACCCTATTGCCTTTACAGTGCACTACTTTTGACCAGGGTTCATAGGGCTCTCATCAAAAGTAGTGCACTATATAGGGAATAGGGTGCAATTTGGGACTCAGCCTAGGTCTAAACATCTATACTATGGTAATCCAAGGACCTTGAGAGGTCAAGGCCTAGTTTTTAGCCTATTAATCTCCCTCTAGTTGCGTCTCAAATCGCACCCTATTCCCTATATGTTGCACCACTTTTGAGAAATGTAAGTAGGGAACTATAAAGGGAATAGGGTGCAAGTTGGGATGCATCCTATTAATCAGCCCCCCTGTCTGTCTTGCTCTCAACCTGCAGATGAAAGCCCTCTGATTAGGCCTGCCCTGTTGCAAGACTAAGGAGCATATTGATGTATGGATGGATGTTCATGTTGTCGTAGCAGACATACAACATCCTTCATTATACATGTTTCCCCTTTTACAGGGATCTATCAAATGACAACAGACTAACAGCCAAACACTTACAGGGACAAGAGACAATCAACTATACTACCATGTGAACCAGAGGTTTCCTCTAATTCTTATACACATTTAGATGCTTTATTTAGACCCTGCTAATGATGAGTCTGGTGTTGATTTGGGACTGATCTAGGATGCCTGAGCAGCTGTCTACTATAATTACCTTGGAGAACCATCACACAATCCCTGTCGTGGTTATTACAGTACCTACCTAATACAGGGAGGTTTGCTTTGATTAAACAGCCATATTTATGCAAATAGTTTATTAAGGAACATGTGTTCAATATTTGTCCCCCACTCCGTTTTGTAATTCTCAAGACATTTGGAGTCAATCTTATTTGATGAAGTTGTCTTATTGACTTATCTTATTGGACTAATCCTTATACGAATAGTGATACTGGTACCATGGTAACAGAGAAGCATTATACTCATTCTGAGGAGGGAGGGAATCCAAATGATATGACTGACGCATGTCCACCATGCCACATTACAAACTACTGTACAAATGTACTAACTGTGCAATTGTGTAGAAATGTGCAAATGTAACTTGTTCCCATTATTACAGTAAAAAACACCAGTGCTATTTATACATATCATCATCCCAAAGCACATCACGTGCTGAGAGAGCTATGCCTGCCCTGAGGCCACCATCACTGCAGCATACTGTATTAACACAGCTCAGTAATAGAGTTATCCCCATCACTAACTGAGAGCACTCTGCCTCCCATGGTGTCTTCTGACTAGGCCCTGTACTGTACTTCTTAATGGGGTACTGTAGTGTCGGGATGCTGGTTAGGGATTAGAAAACACTTTGGTAAACGAGGTTCAAGGGACGAGCACGTTGGAAGCTTTGATTGAATTTGTTTGACTTTATTTTGGGATACTACCTTTAGTAGTTTTGATATTCAATTACCCATCTTTGTTTCAGAATAATACGCTATAAAAAAAATGTTTTTTTAAATAAAAGTCAACCTGTCCACACACCTTGAATGCATAGTGCTATTTTAAATTATGTTGGTGAGGTAAATCTAAAATGCATAAATGAGTTCGGAATAGCAAAACATCAACAGAGAATACTTCAGGAGTGCATTTCTCCCTTTCATGCTTTCTCTCTCTCTGAGATGGGAATGGAATGGCGTCAATCAATGGGGAAGTGAAATGGTACTGCTGCTTGCAAACACAGCTTGCCTGCGACTGACACACGCTTTGCGGCTGGCCCCATTACCATAATGACATGCAGTGTTATTTAACTGGCATCGGAGTCTGCAGGTCCAGACAATAAAGACCTCATTAGCATCTTGTGGATCTTTAAATAGATCATCAAGCCACTCAATACAGAGACACACAACAATGACTTCCCATCTCTGTCCTGGCTGTGTTCGTTTTGTTTCACTAAAGTGCTAGTCATTAAATGCAGGTGGAAATGACGTTGCTACTCCACACAAACGAACACAGCTCCGCGTCTATAATGTGGGAGTGTATTGTGTAACACATTTCTCACACTTGATATGATTTTTTTTTTAAATAATACATTTTAAGTGTGATGTGACTGCAGATGGAAAGACCCGAGTTTGTTTTTCTGTTTCCTTACTCAGCTTTCACAAACGTAGAGGAACGCAGAAGAGCAAGAGGTGGGAGAGGGGAAGAAAGGAGCAGAGAAAGAGAGAGAGAGAGAGAGCGGGAAGGAAATCTCTTTTGCCAATCATGCCTGACCATGTTCCTTAGAAAGCACTTTTCCCATTTGTGTAAGGGTCACATGTGTAAGTGAAATGAGGCTGAATGCCTGCCATTTCACTGTGCACCCAGCGCACATCGCGGTTAATAGACCTCTCTTCACACTGACTACTGGTCTCTAATGAGTTCACTTTACACTATTATTAGGCTGGTTAGAGCGCCTCGTCCTGTGGAGATCCCTATAGACCCTTGTTAGCTAGCTGTTAGCCACAGAGCAGACTGTATTGTAAGAGCAACTGAATACAACTGTACACACAGTGATAGGGTGTGTAGTTCACATATCGTCAACCACAAAACATGAAAGTTGTGGTTTTGGAGCGGACGGCACCTGTTACCTTGTTATAGATGTGTATGGTAGTGTGTACACGTATTACTATGGAATTATTAACGGGGCACCAATCCTTTCTTGGACAAAACTGGTTTTCTAAGAAGGCCTGACGATAACTTTGAGACTAAAATTAGAACAATACTAATGAACGGACTTATCTGAAGGTATGAAATCTTGGGAGTTCTGTCTCAGTTGGGAGTTCTTTTCCCAGAATAACAAGACAAACGCAAGTTCTTTATACACTCAACACTTAATAACGCTAATCACAATATTTACAAACGTATAGAGGGTGATCATGAAAGGTAGGAAATAGAATGAAAGACGAGACCTCAATATATCAGAACATTAGGAGTGTTATACCCAGTCTGTGGGCAGAGTTTTTGAACGTTGGCAAGGCCGAATGGAGGAGAAGAAAGGCGAAGAGATGGCCGTGTGTTCTCTGGCCCCAAGTTGTTTCCTTGATCATGTTGCCTGATGATGGCTGTGTGTCCTTCCTTGTTGAGACGTTCCTTGGGCTTGTGGGTTGTGTCCCCTGTTGCTCTGTTTATTGGCTCTTTCTTTGAGCTGCAGAGCCTGTGCTCTGAAGTGTCTTCTTTTCGTGAAAAAGTTGAGTGTAAAGGTAGCGTTCAAGCTACACTATGTCCTTATGAGACTAAGGCTTCTTCTGAGACTTTATTATAGGCTCTTCTGTCCCAAATTCCCATACTGAATAGGTACATCTTCCCGAAAAAGGTACTTTCCCTATCTTCTGAGAAATAGCTGGGCCCAGAGCAGGGCAGAGAGGACAAGGATCAGAGAGGCATTCTTATGACAACTCTTATGACCGTTTGTCTTAGAGAGAAGGCTTGGTGGAACTCAGTATTCCATAACAGTTCAGGATGTTTAACATATGCCGTTAAAACAACACAAATCCCTGTCAAATCCCTGTCAAATAGGGGGTGGTTATATTTTACATAGTTTCACTGCATGTACAACCTGTACGAGTGTGAGGTTTGAAATGGAAATGTAATTTACTCGAGAGTGGGGTCATGACCAGGGATCAGCCATTATTGACGGCAACCCTGGCGCTATTAGGGTTAAGTGCCTTGCTCAATGGCAGATCAACAGATTTTTCACCTTGTCAGCTCTGGGATTTGAACTAGGAACTTTTTAGTTACTGGCCCAACATTAACTGCTAGGTTACCTGCCGCCCGTTATCTCTGTTATAGAGGTATCCCTTTTATAAAGGTATCCCTGCTATAGAGGTATCCCTGTTATAGAGGTATCCCTGCTATAGAGGTATCCCTGCTATAGAGTTATCCCTTTTATAGAAGTATCCCCTTTATAGAGGTATCCCCTTTATAGAGGTATCCCTTTTATATAAGTATCCCCTTTATAGAGGTATCCCTGCTATAGAGGTATCCCTGCTATAGAGGTATCCCTTTTATATAAGTATCCCTTTTATAGAGGTATCCCTTTTATATAAGTATCCCTTTTATAGAGGTATCCCTTTTATATAAGTATCCCTTTTATAGAAGTATCCCTTTTATATAAGTATCCCTTTTATAGAGGTATCCCTTTTATATAAGTATCCCTTTTATATAAGTATCCCCTTTATAGAGGTATCCCTTTTATAGAAGTATCCCCTTTATAGAGGTATCCCTGCTATAGAGGTATCCCTTTTATATAAGTATCCCTTTTATATAAGTATCCCCTTTATAGAGGTATCCCTTTTATAGAAGTATCCCCTTTATAGAGGTATCCCTGCTATAGAGGTATCCCTTTTATATAAGTATCCCTTTTATAGAGGTATCCCTTTTATATAAGTATCCCTTTTATATAAGTATCCCCTTTATAGAGGTATCCCTTTTATAGAAGTATCCCCTTTATAGAGGTATCCCTTTTATAAAGGTATCCCTGCTATAGAGGTATCCCTGTTATAGAGGTATCCCTTTTATAGAAGTATCCCTTTTATATAAGTATCCCTTTTATAGAGGTATCCCTTTTATATAAGTATCCCTTTTATATAAGTATCCCTTTTATAGAGGTATCCCTTTTATATAAGTATCCCTTTTATATAAGTATCCCTGCTATAGAGGTATCCCTGTTATAGAGGTATCCCTTTTATAGAGGTATCCCTGCTATAGAGGTATCCCTTTTATAGAGGTATCCCTGCTATAGAGGTATCCCTTTTATAGAGGTATCCCTTTTATAGAGGTATCCCCATTATAGAGGTATCCCCATTATAGAGGTATCCTAGTTATAGAGGTATCCCCTTTATAGAGGTATCCCCTTTATAGAGGTATCCCTGTTATAGAGGTATCCCTGTTATAGAGGTATCCCCTTTATAGAGGTATCCCCTTTATAGAGGTATCCCTGCTATAGAGGTATCCCTGCTATAGAGGTATCCCTGTTATAGAGGTATCCCTTTTATAGAAGTATCCCCTTTATAGAGGTATCCCTGTTATAGAGGTATCCCTTTTATAGAAGTATCCCCTTTATAGAGGTATCCCTGTTATAGAGGTATCCCTGTTAGAGGTATCCCTTTATAGAGGTATCCCTGTTATATAAGTATCCCTTTTATAGAGGTATCCCTGTTATAGAAGTATCCCTTTTATAGAGGTATCCCTTTTATAGAGGTATCCCCGTTATATAAGTATCCCCTTTATAGAGGTATCCCTTTTATAGAGGTATCCCTGTTATATAAGTATCCCCTTTATTGAAGTATGCCCTTTATAGAGGTATCCCTTTTATAGAGGTATCCCTGTTATAGAAGTATCCCTTTTATAGAAGTATCCCTTTTATAGAGGTATCCCTTTTATAGAGGCATCCCTTTTATAGAGGCATCCCTTTTATAGAGGCATCCCTTTTATAGAGGTATCCCTTTTATAGAGGTATCCCTGTTATAGAAGTATCCCTTTTATAGAAGTATCCCTTTTATAGAGGTATCCCTTTTATAGAGGCATCCCTTTTATAGAGGTATCCCTTTTATAGAAGTATCCCCTTTATAGAGGCATCCCTTTTATAGAGATATCCCTTTTATAGAGGTATCCCTGCTATAGAGGTATCCCTGTTATATAAGTATCCCTTTTATAGAGGTATCCCTGCTATAGAGGTATCCCCTTTATAGAGGTATCTCTTTTATAGAGGTATCCCTGTTATAGAGGTAGTATCCCTGTTATAGAGGTATCCCTGTTATAGAGGTATCCCTTTATAGAGGTATCCCTGTTAGAGGTATCCCTGTTATAGAGGTATCCCTTTTATAGAGGTATCCCTGTTATAGAGGTATCCCCGTTATAGAGGTATCCCTTTTATAGAAGTATCCCCTTTATAGAGGTATCCCTGCTATAGAGGTATCCCTGTTATAGAGGTATCCCTTTTATAGAAGTATCCCCTTTATAGAGGTATCCCTGTTATAGAGGTATCCCTGTTATAGAGGTATCCCTGTTAGAGGTATCCCTTTATAGAGGTATCCCTGTTATATAAGTATCCCTTTTATAGAGGTATCCCTGTTATAGAAGTATCCCTTTTATAGAGGTATCCCTTTTATAGAAGTATGCCCTTTATAGAGGTATCCCTTTTATAGAGGTATCCCCGTTATATAAGTATCCCCTTTATAGAGGTATCCCTTTTATAGAGGTATCCCTGTTATATAAGTATCCCCTTTATAGAAGTATGCCCTTTATAGAGGTATCCCTTTTATAGAGGTATCCCTGTTATAGAAGTATCCCTTTTATAGAAGTATCCCTTTTATAGAGGTATCCCTTTTATAGAGGTATCCCTTTTATAGAAGTATCCCCTTTATAGAGGCATCCCTTTTATAGAGGTATCCCTTTATAGAGGTATCCCTGTTATAGAGGTATCCCTGTTATAGAGGTATCCCTTTTATAGAGGTATCACTGTTATAGAGGTATCCCCGTTATAGAGGTATCCCTTCATAGAGGTAGTATCCCTGTTATAGAGGTATCCTCTTTATAGATGTATCCTTTTATAGAGGTATCCCTTTTATAGAGGTATCCACTTTATAGAGGTATCCCTGTTATAGAGGTATCCCTTTTATAGAGGTATCCCTTTATAGAGGTATCCCTTTATAGAGGTAGTATCCCTGTTATAGAGGTATCCCCTTTATAGAGGTATCCTTTTATAGAGGTATCCCTGTTATAGAAGTAGTATCCCTGTTATAGAGGTATCCCTTTATAGAGGTATCCCTTTATAGAGGTATCCCTTTATAGAGGTATAGGCTCATTTGCAAGGAGAGACCCAAAGGAGAGAGGCCAAGCCCAGTCGTCCTAATCTCTAGTCGTCCAGACAGGGCCAGATAAGGAAACATGGGGTGCATCCCAAATGACACTCTACTCCCTATATAGTGGACTACTAAAAGTAAAGTAGTACACTATATAGGGAATAGAGTGCCATTTGGGACTTATTTGTGGAGAGAGTGCCAACACTCTGCTTTTTCTCTGAGGGCTGCATGGCTTCCTTCATGCCTTTAATCCTCCCAGTTTACAAAACAGCCACTTTATAGGGGCATTGTGGATGGTTGTTTTCCTCCGTTTAGTCCCCCTGCACATCACATTGCCACTCAGTCCAGCTAGTTTAACGCTGTCTCCTCGCCAAAGCCACTCCAAGGGGAAGGATTAGGCAGAGACACACGCTGGCTGGTCACAGTGGAAAGAAACGCCACTCAAGACTGTATTAGTTACCATTGAGCTAAAGACTAAGCATTAGCTAGGGGAGCTAACAGAATTCTTCAGGTCTCAGTCAAACCACCTCTGTTACACGTATTTATGGGATACTTCTTACATGTGTCATATGGTAAAACCAACCACACTTCCAACAGTAGAACTTTTACACTAACCAGCAGCTAACGAGCAGTCATTCTTAATGCAACATTCTAACAGTGTTAGAGTACACCATTTTGTTGTTTCAAATAACACAATAGCATGTTCATACGTTTATCTTACTGCTGGCTATATATATAAAAAATAAAAATGAACTTCAAGTGTTCAATTTTATTTGTGGAATGCCTTTATTACAACTATCAAACCGAAGGCATATGTCTTGGAACACATTAACAGCTTCTTTTTATAATGTCAAAATCAAAATAACTACCCCAAACACAAAGATGCATGGTCAACAAGACACACGGTCAAATGATGAAAACATCAGTAGCCTAACCATCATTATAAGCGCCATGTGTGCTTGATAAATAGTGACAATCAGCACAAAAGCAATAATGGCATTATAATGAATAGAAGTGTTGTAATGAATATATTGTCAGCTCGTGCTTGCATGGTGTGCGTTTTCACACAATGGCATCAGTTGGATTTCATTTAGCTGTTGTCCCTTGTCCCAACAGTCGACACAAATCCGTGCCACCTTCACTTGATTGAACACTACCCACAAACAAGTCGCTTGTAGTTGACACATGCGCCTTGGGTTGTGTTCTTAGTGCATCTGGCCACCTGTCTCCTCCCCTGGAGCTCTGGGCCATTTGACTCGCACAACAGCTCGCGTGGAATCTTTGCTCCCGCTTTGGCCCTCATATGCATTCTCCGCTTCCCCTCGCTCATTAACTCCTTCTCCCCCTTTCTACCTCATCATACTTAACTTCATTTATTGCATCTGTTGTTATATGTGAAATTTGTTTCGGTATAGGCCTAGTTTATGTGAGAAGAAGCATAGCAGGCCCTACTGTAAGTGAGGAGGGGCAGCGGGGGAAAACTGGTTATTACGATTCTAACGACAGTCTGTTATATAGACTTATTTAGGATAAGTCAAGGAGTGAGGGGTGCATGATTTTATAGAGTAATAAAATAAAATCAATCATGAGCAGTACAACTGACAAGACAATGTGGCATAAATGCTAGCCTGGTCACATCCTGTATGTGACGTAGCCAAGTCTTCTAGCCTGGTCCCATCCTGTATGTGATGTAGCCAAGTCTTCTAGCCTGGTCCCATCCTGTATGTGACGTAGCCAAGTCTTCTAGCCTGGTCCCATCCTGTATGTGATCTAGCCAAGTCTTCTAGCCTGGTCCCATCCTGTATGTGATCTAGCCAAGTCTTCTAGCCTGGTCCCATCCTGTATGTGATCTAGCCAAGTCTTCTAGCCTGGTCCCATCCTGTATGTGATGTAGCCAAGTCTTCTAGCATGGTCCCATCCTGTATGTGACGTAGCCAAGTCTTCTAGCCTGGTCCCATCCTGTATATGATGTAGCCAAGTCTTCTAGCCTGGTCCCATCCTGTATATGATGTAGCCAAGTCTTCTAGCATGGTCACATCCTGTATGTGACGTAGCCAAGTCTTCTAGCCTGGTCCCATCCTGTATGTGACGTAGCCAAGTCTTCTAGCCTGGTCCCATCCTGTATATGATGTAGCCAAGTCTTCTAGCCTGGTCCCATCCTGTATATGATGTAGCCAAGTCTTCTAGCATGGTCACATCCTGTATGTGACGTAGCCAAGTCTTCTAGCCTGGTCCCATCCTGTATGTGACGTAGCCAAGTCTTCTAGCCTGGTCCCATCCTGTATATGATGTAGCCAAGTCTTCTAGCCTGGTCCCATCCTGTATATGATGTAGCCAAGTCTTCTAGCATGGTCACATCCTGTATGTGACGTAGCCAAGTCTTCTAGCCTGGTCCCATCCTGTATGTGATCTAGCCAAGTCTTCTAGCCTGGTCCCATCCTGTATGTGATCTAGCCAAGTCTTCTAGCCTGGTCCCATCCTGTATGTGATCTAGCCAAGTCTTCTAGCCTGGTCCCATCCTGTATGTGATGTAGCCAAGTCATCTAGCATGGTCCCATCCTGTATGTGACGTAGCCAAGTCTTCTAGCCTGCTCCCATCCTGTATGTGATCTAGCCAAGTCTTCTAGCCTGGTCCCATCCTGTATGTGATGTAGCCAAGTCTTCTAGCATGGTCACATCCTGTATGTGACGTAGCCAAGTCTTCTAGCCTGGTCCCATCCTGTATGTGATCTAGCCAAGTCTTCTAACATGGACCCATCCTGTATGTGATCTAGCCAAGTCTTCTAGCCTGGTCCCATCCTGTATGTGATGTAGCCAAGTCTTCTAGCATGGTCACATCCTGTATGTGATGTAGCCAAGTCTTCTAGCCTGGTCCCAACCGGTATATGATGTAGCCAAGTCTTCTAGCTTGGTCCCATCCTGTATGTGATCTAGCCAGGTCTTCTAGCCTGGTCCCATCCTGTATGTGACGTAGCCAAGTCTTCTAGCCTGGTCCCATCCTGTATGTGATCTAGCCAAGTCTTCTAGCCTGGTCCCATCCTGTATGTGACGTAGCCAAGTCTTCTAGCCTGGTCCCATCCTGTATATGATCTAGCCAAGTCTTCTAGCATGGTCCCATCCTGTATGTGATGTAGCCAAGTCTTCTAGCCTGGTCCCATCCTGTATGTGATGTAGCCAAGTCTTCTAGCCTGGTCCCATCCTGTATGTGATGTAGCCAAGTCTTCTAGCCTGGTCCCATCCTCTATGTGATGTAGCCAAGTCTTCTAGCCTGGTCCCATCCTGTATGTGATGTAGCCAAGTCTTCTAGCCTGGTCCCATCCTGTATGTGATGTAGCCAAGTCTTCTAGCCTGGTCCCATCCTCTATGTGATGTAGCCAAGTCTTCTAGCCTGGTCCCATCCTCTATGTGATGTAGCCAAGTCTTCTAGCCTGGTCCCATCCTGTATGAGATGTAGCCAAGTCTTCTAGCCTGGTCCCATCCTCTATGTGATGTAGCCAAGTCTTCTAGCCTGGTCCCATCCTGTATGTGATCTAGCCAAGTCTTCTAGCCTGGTCCCATCCTGTATGTAATGTAGCCAAGTCTTCTAGCCTGGTCAGATTCCTGTATGTGATGTAGCCATGTCTTCTAGCCTCGTCAGATTCCTGTATGTGATGTAGCCAAGTCTTCTAGCCTGGTCAGATTCCTGTATGTGATGTAGCCAAGTCTTCTAGCCTCGTCAGATTCCTGTATGTGATGTAGCCAAGTCTTCTAGCCTGCTCCCATCCTGTATGTGATGTAGCAAGTCTTCTAGCCTGGTCAGATTCCTGTATGTGATGTAGCCAAGTCTTCTAGCCTCGTCAGATTCCTGTATGTGATGTAGCCAAGTCTTCTAGCCTGGTCCCATCCTGTATGTGACGTAGCCAAGTCTTCTAGCTTGGTCCCATCCTGTATGTGATGTAGCCAAGTCTTCTAGCCTGGTCCCATCCTGTATGTGATCTAGCCAGCTCTTCTAGCCTGGTCCCATCCTGTATGTGACGTAGCCAAGTCTTGTAGTCTGGTCCCATCCTGTATGTGATCTAGCCAAGTCTTCTAGCATGGTCCCATCCTGTATGTGACGTAGCCAAGTCTTCTAGCCTAGTCCCATCCTGTATGTGATGTAGCCAAGTCCTCTAGCCTGGTCCCATCCTCTATGTGATGTAGCCAAGTCTTCTAGCCTGGTCCCATCCTGTATGTGATGTAGCCAAGTCTTCTAGCATGGTCCCATCCTGTATGTGATGTAGCCAAGTCTTCTAGCCTGGTCCCATCCTGTATGTGACGTAGCCAAGTCTTCTAGCCTAGTCCCATCCTGTATGTAATGTAGCCAAGTCTTCTAGCCTAGTCCCATCCTGTATGTAATGTAGCCAAGTCTTCTAGCCTGGTCAGATTCCTGTATGTGATGTAGCCATGTCTTCTAGCCTCGTCAGATTCCTGTATGTGATGTAGCCAAGTCTTCTAGCCTGGTCAGATTCCTGTATGTGATGTAGCCAAGTCTTCTAGCCTCGTCAGATTCCTGTATGTGATGTAGCCAAGTCTTCTAGCCTGCTCCCATCCTGTATGTGATGTAGCAAGTCTTCTAGCCTGGTCAGATTCCTGAATGTGATTTAGCCAAGTCTTCTAGCCTTGTCAGATTCCTGTATGTGACGTAGCCAAGTCTTGTAGTCTGGTCCCATCCTGTATGTGATCTAGCCAAGTCTTCTAGCATGGTCCCATCCTGTATGTGATGTAGCCAAGTCTTCTAGCCTGGTCCCATCCTGTATGTGACGTAGCCAAGTCTTCTAGCCTAGTCCCATCCTGTATGTGATGTAGCCAAGTCCTCTAGCCTGGTCCCATCCTGTATGTAATGTAGCCAAGTCTTCTAGCCTGGTCCCATCCTGTATATGATGTAGCCAAGTCTTCTAGCCTGGTCCCATCCTGTATGTGACGTAGCCAAGTCTTCTAGCCTGGCCACATCCTCTATGTGATGTAGCCAAGTCCTCTAGCCTGGTCCCATCCTGTATGTGATGTAGCCAAGTCCTCTAGCCTGGTCCCATCCTGTATGTGATGTAGCCAAGTCTTCTAGCCTGGTCCCATCCTGTATGTAATTTAGCCAAGTCTTCTAGCCTAGTCCCATCCTGTATGTGATGTAGCCAAGTCTTCTAGCCTGGTCAGATTCCTGTATGTGATGTAGCCAAGTCTTCCAGCCTCGTCAGATTCCTGTATGTGATGTAGCCAAGTCTTCTAGCCTGGTCAGATTCCTGTATGTGATGTAGCCAAGTCTTCTAGCCTCGTCAGATTCCTGTATGTGATGTAGCCAAGTCTTCTAGCCTGCTCCCATCCTGTATGTGATGTAGCAAGTCTTCTAGCCTGGTCAGATTCCTGTATGTGATGTAGCCAAGTCTTCTAGCCTCGTCAGATTCCTGTATGTGATGTAGCCAAGTCTTCTAGCCTGGTCCCATCCTGTATGTGATGTAGCCAAGTCTTCTAGCCTGGTCCCATCCTGTATGTGACGTAGCCAAGTCTTCTAGCCTGGTCCCATCCTGTATATGATGTAGCCAAGTCTTCTAGACTGGTCCCATCCTGTATGTGATGTAGCCAAGTCTTCTAGCTTGGTCCCATCCTGTATGTGATCTAGCCAGCTCTTCTAGCCTGGTCCAATCCTGTATGTGACGTAGCCAAGTCTTGTAGTCTGGTCCCATCCTGTATGTGATGTAGCCAAGTCTTCTAGCCTGGTCCCATCCTGTATGTGACGTAGCCAAGTCTTCTAGCCTAGTCCCATCCTGTATGTGATGTAGCCAAGTCCTCTAGCCTGGTCCCATCCTGTATGTGATGTAGCCAAGTCTTCTAGCCTGGTCCCATCCTGTATGTAATGTAGCCAAGTCTTCTAGCCTGGTCCCATCCTGTATATGATGTAGCCAAGTCTTCTAGCCTGGTCCCATCCTGTATGTGACGTAGCCAAGTCTTCTAGCCTAGTCCCATCCTGTATGTGATGTAGCCAAGTCCTCTAGCCTGGTCCCATCCTCTATGTGATGTAGCCAAGTCTTCTAGCCTGGTCCCATCCTGTATGTGATGTAGCCAAGTCTTCTAGCCTGGTCCCATCCTCTATGTGATGTAGCCAAGTCTTCTAGCCTGGTCCCATCCTGTATGTGATCTAGCCAAGTCTTCTAGCCTGGTCCCATCCTGTATGTAATGTAGCCAAGTCTTCTAGCCTGGTCCCATCCTGTATATGATGTAGCCAAGTCTTCTAGCCTGGTCCCATCCTGTATGTGACGTAGCCAAGTCTTCTAGCCTAGTCCCATCCTGTATGTGATGTAGCCAAGTCCTCTAGCCTGGTCCCATCCTCTATGTGATGTAGCCAAGTCTTCTAGCCTGGTCCCATCCTGTATGTGATGTAGCCAAGTCTTCTAGCCTGGTCCCATCCTCTATGTGATGTAGCCAAGTCTTCTAGCCTGGTCCCATCCTGTATGTGATCTAGCCAAGTCTTCTAGCCTGGTCCCATCCTGTATGTAATGTAGCCAAGTCTTCTAGCCTGGTCCCATCCTGTATATGATGTAGCCAAGTCTTCTAGCCTGGTCCCATCCTGTATGTGACGTAGCCAAGTCTTGTAGTCTGGTTCCATCCTGTATGTAATGTAGCCAAGTCTTCTAGCCTGGTCCCCTCCTGTATGTGATGTAGCCAACTGTTCTATCGTTGTCATGCCATACATCTAGAGTCTAACAGTAGAAACAGGAACCTCCCACCGATTGACGTTTGCCCTGGTCGTCAGGATGATCTGATTTCACAGACTGCGGAGAGGAGAGGGCCAAGCTAATGACCCGTCACTTATTGAAATGGAGCCGCTATAGGTTAACCACACAGGGCTGGGCTGTACTTTCATCTATTTTCACAGGGCTAACCAAAAAATGATTACCCACAGGGAGAAAAGCCATTAAAACGATGACCTTTTACTATTGTGCTTGTTGGCACGGTGCCATAATAACTTGTGTTAACTTTGTTAGCGTGATCGAGATTGAGTGTTTGTGGTGTGCGTCTCTGTGTGAGTGTGTGTTAGCGTGTGTGTGTGAGCGTGTGCGTGTGTGTTAGCGTGTTTGTGGTGTGTGTGTCTGTGTGATGGTGTGTTAGCGTGTTTGTGGTGTGCGTGTGTGTTAGCGTGTTTGTGGTGTGCGTGTGTGTTAGCGTGTTTGTGGTGTGTGTGTGTGAGAGAAAGTAAAGGCCAGGTGGTCTGTCATTTTACAGAAGTCATGGACACATTGCCTATGAATATATATTTTTATGGTCTGTAATGTGGGAATGAATAAGCCACATTTGAGATGGATCGTTCATAGTCAGACAGAGGAGTTGCTGGGTGTTTCCAGTTTGCACTTTTGTAATTGGAGGCTGTGAGGGCTAAACACTTATTAGTGGTACCAATAATATCTGAAAGTTAAACTAGTTTGTCTGGAGGTCATTTCTACAAAAAAGTTGAAAAGTAATTTGTACATATCTGACAGGAAGTCTATTGCTTATTTGTCCTGGACATTCCATTAGCCATATTTGAAAGGTATTTTCTTACTATTCAAAATGTCCGGTCAGACGTACAGCCAGTGTCTTTTGTGAATAATCCACTCTGAAATGTACTAATTAAGTCGGCCATTGAAAAGGAGGAAGTCACTGACTGGTACAGGGAGAAGTAAAGAAAAAAAATCCAATTCCCTCTATGAAAAGCGTAACAATGAAGTGTGATGGCCGGAGCCTTACAAAAGGAGGAGAGGACAAATCACAACAGCTGAAGCGCAAAGAAAAGCATTCTTTAACTTCCCTATTATGAGTGTACCTTAGAGATGTTGTGATCTAATTTTCTAGTGAGCCATGCTGCTTTTCCAATCTCTATCAATTCAGACGATGGCCCAGCTCGTCTATCCATTATCATTAAATACGTGTTTGATTTCCTCACAATGCGCTCGCTGCTCATACACCGCCAGCTGACAAAAAAAATCAGGAACACATGCGCGGCGAGAAAATGACAACAATGTGGAGGGAACAATGTTGATATTGCCAAAAAAAGTGTGCAGGGCGATATCAGTCGTGATGTACAGTAGAAAAGCATCACCACTTCCAGTAGTCTAGTGTTAGAAAATATCATGAAAGGGAGGGGATGGGTAAGAGGGCAAGAAGAAGAGGGAAGGAGAAGGATGAGGAAGACAACAAAAGACAGAGAGGGAAAGCAAAAGGAAAGGGGAGGGGAGCGGGAGACGAAAAGGAAGAGAGAGCAAAAGAGGGAGCGAGAAAACGAGAGAGAGGAGCGCAGGAGTGAAAGCGAGAGAGGAGAGGACGAAAAGAGAACGGAGGGCGAACATGCACCTTAGAAGCTTAGTCCATCCTGCCAATTTGTGTCGGAGGAGACAGAAACACCCAGCTTGGTGATGCAAGAGGGATGCCTTGGGACGGGTTCAACACATAACACATTGCACTATCACTTTCACAGATTAAGAGGGATACGATGCTGCTACTCGAAGATACTCCGCCCCTGAGAGACTTCCTGAGAGAGAGGAGAGAGGGAGGAAGGGAGTGAGAAACAGAGATGTAGAGAGAGAGAGAAAAAATGGGAGAGACAGAAACAGAGAGAGGGAGAGAGTACAGGCTGTGGTATAAAGAGCACACACCCGGTTGCAGACATCAGCTGTAATAGCATAACAACCCTCCTCCTAATGCTGACATGGCTGGGGATCAAGAGCGGAGCTCATCACTAGAGATAACTGAAGAAAGCCGGGGCACTATGGGTAATGGTGCTGATTAATAGCATTCAGAGAGACATTAGGCAGACTTATTATCATCACTCCCTCTCTGCGCTACGCTGTGCCGTGATGCACCACTCACTACCCCGCTACGGTAATTATTGTGCTGTCGCTCCCAGCTATATTTTTTCGAAAATAATATTTTAAGAAAGACACTGACTCTGGAACATCTTTATGAGATTGGGTTCAGTTCTTAGCATGACACATAAAGGAGGGTGGAGCTCCAAACAGACCAAATGTCAGCAGCCCTTCTCTGTCGATAGTGATTTAATAAGATACGAAAGCATGGAATGACTGAGGTACCTCAATCGCTAAAAACAGATATATCTGTGTCTGTTTGGCCAAAAGATTTTGAGAGAAGAGAGAGAGGAGCCAACAGCAGGATTCAGACAGTGACTCAGTTTGAAGCTGAGGCCTACAGGTATGTCTGGAAATTGAATGCCAGCTTGGAGAGATCCAGAGCGCCAGATAAGAGACATCTCACACAGACAGACTGACATACCAGAGCTTTGACAGTTCAAAGTCAAAACAGTTGAGGAGAAGAATATTTCAAGAATTGTTTTACATCTTTCTTCAAATACCGATACAATCATCAGGTGTTTTTTGACACTATTTGGAGAGTGAAAATTAGCGTGCCTAAAGTCTCATTTATCTTCTCTCCTCTTCCATGCAAATCTTCACTAGGTTGTTCCTGTAAAAGAGAATGATAATGTCTGGGTCTGTCTGTCTGTCAGTCTGTCTGTTATCTGGTTGTCTGCCTGACTGCCTCTCTGCCTTGTGCTAAAGGTGGCAGTTCTGCTTGGTGCTGTCGGGTTCTAGCTGCCCTGGCAGTGAGTGAGGTTCTGATCTGTCCCACTGGGAGTGTGTGCCAGGGGCCTGGTGGGAGTGTGTGTTCGGGGTCTGGGGCCCGGGGCTTGGAAAACCAGCTGACACTTGACAGAGAGAGGAGCCCCAGAGGCCTGGTGGTGAAGGTCAAAGGGGGCCCGTGGGGAGAACGTCACCGACAGGCCCCAACGCATCGAGCTGAGCTGGGGAAGCTGCAGCTCAAAACAGGAAGTTGCCAGAGGCGGGCAAAGGGTGTGTGTGTGTGTGTGTGTGTGTGTGTGTGTGTGTGTGTGTGTGTGTGTGTGTGTGTGTGTGGGGGATAAGGGAGAGCAGAGTTAATAGAGGGTGACAATTGGGAGGTGCATCAGCTCCACCTTCTACAGGCCTGACAAGGGCATTTGACAACGCAACACAGACCAGCAACAATCCCCACCATCACCCCAGGTCAACACTGTGATGGCACGCGACAGTCGGGAACAGTAGGAAACCACTAACACACACAAGATGTAGAGCACATGGAACTACAGCACATAGAGCTACAGCACATATAACTACAGGAAGTAGAGCTACGGCACATAGAACTACAGGATGTAGAGATACAACACATAGAAATACAGGACATAGGCCTAGAACTACACAGGACATACACTGAACAAAAATATAAATGCAACATGTAAAGGGTTGGTCCCATATGCTTCATGAGCTGAAAGAAAAAAAAGATCTCAAATGTTTCATACTTACAAAAAGCTTATTCATCAAAAAAAATGGTTTACATCCCTGTTAGTGTGCATTTTATGCGTTGTAAAAAATAATCCATCCACCTGACAGATGTAGCGTATCAAGAAGCTGATTAAACAACATGATGATTACACAGGTGCACCTTGTGCTGGGGACAATAAAAGGCCACTCTAAAATGAGCAGTTTTGTCACATCACAATGCCACAAATGTCTCAAGTTTTGAGGGAGTGTGCAATTGGCATTCTAACTGCAGGAATGTCCACCACAGCTGTTGCCAGAGAATTTATTGTTAATTGCTCTACCATAAACCGCCTCCAATGTTGTTTTAGAGAATTTGTCAGTACATCCAACCGGAATCATAACCGCAGACCACGTTATGGCGTCGTGTGGGTGAGCGGTTTGCTGATGTCAACATTGTAAACAGTGTGTCCCATGTTGGGGTTATGGTATGTGCAGGCATAAACTACGGACAACAAACACAATTGCATTATATCTATGGCAATTTGAATGCACAGCAATACCTGGACGAGATCCTGAAGCCCATTGTGAGGCCCTTTTTTTTAAGGTATCTGTGATGATGGATTCTGGGTTCTGACTCCTAAACTTGGAATAGTGTTAATTATCAGGTATCCTATTGAAATATTGAGTGCTATAGTCTAGGGTCTACACCAGAAGTTAATGGTTATCTGTAGGAGGAATGTATTTGGTGGAGGCAATTAAGCTGGGAATGTATTGAGTAAAGGAAGGGCAACCACATGTGGCAGGCACTGATAAGGATGGAAGATGTGGTTTAGTGAGGAAGGGGTCCGAGGTCAGGTCAGGTCACATTAGGGGAGAAGGAACCGTTTATGGCCCGCAAAACGTAATTTTGTGCCTAGAAATAAATATGTAAATGTTCAGAGAGAAGGAGGACGTCACCCAAATTGGGGTTTATATACTACCACTGGTGGAACCATGTCTTTGTCTTATGCAGCTGTATTGACCAATGGGTGAATAAACTTGGTTTAAGCTTTAGTAATCATCTGTGAGTTTTACTAGGTTCATTTAGAACCCACGGTGGCCAACATATGTATACAGTGTATCTATATTCGCAGTCATGTGAAATCCATAGAAAAGGGCCAAATTCATTTATTTCAATTGACTGAGTTCCTCATATGAAATGTAACTCAGTAAAATATTTGAAATTGTTGCATATTGCATATTGTTTATATTTTTGTTCACTATATAACTGCAGCACATAGACGTACAGGTCGTAGAGCGACAGCAGCTGTAGGCTTCCCACATTGGGTTGATCCACATTTGCTATGAAATAGGAAATAATTGATTTAAAAAGGTTTTAATTTCAATTTAATTAAATGCATAAATTGCATAATTTTCAAGCCGTAAAGGTATTTAGGGAACATATTACATTGTATCAGAAAGACAAACAAGTTGTTACTATCATATATATTTTTACAATAGAAACTGCTAAGTGTCTCATATGTCTTTTTAAAGTTAATTTTGAGGGGGTTATCACACAACAGAATACTTATACTGCAATGACAATCTCAGTAACGGTTGCACAAAAAGAACTGTGTGCAAACCATGCTCCCAAATATTCTAATGAGCCCCTGCCTCTAGCTGGGCTTGGTGTAGGCTAGCCCGTTTTGGGCTGTTGTAAGCTAGCCCATGTTGGGCTGTTGTAAGCTAGCCCATGCTGGGCTTGGTGTAGACTAGCCCGTGTTGGGCTGTTGTAAGCTAGCCCGTGTTGGGCTGTTATAGGCTAGCCCGTGTTGGGCTATTGTAAGCAAGCCCGTGTTGGGCTGTTATAAGCTAGCCCGTGTTGGGCTGTTGTAAGCTGGCTCGTGTTGGGCTGTTTTAAGCTAGCCCGTGTTGGGCTGCTGTAAGCTAGCCCGTGCTGGGCTTGGTGTAAGCTAACTCGTGTTGGGCTGTTGTAAGCTAGCCCATGTTGGGCTGTTGTAAGCTAGTCCATGTTGGGCTGTTGTAAGCTAGCCCGTGTTGGGCTGCTGTAAGCTAGCCCGTGTTGGGGTGTTATAGGCTAGCCCGTTTTGGGCTGTTGTAAGCTAGCCCATGTTGGGCTATTGTAAGCTAGCCCGTGCTGGGCTTGGTGTAAGCTAACTCGTGTTGGGCTGTTGTAAGCTAGCCCATGTTGGGCTGTTGTAAGCTAGTCCATGTTGGGCTGTTGTAAGCTAGTCCATGTTGGGCTGTTGTAAGCTAGCCCGTGTTGGGCTGCTGTAAGCTAGCTCGTGTTGGGCTGCTGTAAGCTAGCTCGTGTTGGGCTGTTGTAAGCTAGCCCGTGTTGGGCTGTTATAGGCTAGCCCGTGTTGGGCTGTTGTAAGCTGGCTCGTGTTGGGCTGTTGTAAGCTAGCCCGTGTTGGGCTGCTGTAAGCTAGCTCGTGTTGGGCTGTTGTAAGCTAGCCCATGTTGGGCTGTTGTAAGCTAGTCCATGCTGGGCTTGGTGTAGACTAGCCCGTGTTGGGCTGTTGTAAGCTAGCCCGTGTTGGGCTGTTATAGGCTAGCCCGTGTTGAGCTATTGTAAGCTAGCCCGTGCTGGGCTTGGTGTAAGCTAACTCGTGTTGCGCTGTTGTAAGCTAGTCCATGTTGGGCTGTTGTAAGCTAGCCCGTGTTGGGCTGTTGTAAGCTAGCCCGTGTTGGGCTGTTGTAAGCTAGCCCGTGTTGGGCTGCTGTAAGCTAGCTCGTGTTGGGCTGTTGTAAGCTAGCCCATGTTGGGCTGTTGTAAGCTAGTCCATGCTGGGCTTGGTGTAGACTAGCCCGTGTTGGGCTGTTGTAAGCTAGCCCGTGTTGGGCTGTTATAGGCTAGCCCGTGTTGAGCTATTGTAAGCTAGCCCGTGCTGGGCTTGGTGTAAGCTAACTTGTGTTGGGCTGTTGTAAGCTAGTCCATGTTGGGCTGTTGTAAGCTAGCCCGTGTTGGGCTGTTGTAAGCTAGCCCGTGTTGGGCTGTTGTAAGCTAGCCCGTGTTGGGCTGCTGTAAGCTAGCTCGTGTTGGGCTGTTGTAAGCTAGCCCATGTTGGGCTGTTGTAAGCTAGTCCATGTTGGGCTGTTGTAAGCTAGTCCATGTTGGGCTGTTGTAAGCTAGCCGGTTTTGGGCTTTTGTAAGCTAGCCCGTGCTGGGATTTTGTAAGCGATGTGGGATTGGTGTGGGCTAGACAGTGTTGGGCTGGTGTGGGCTAGACTGTTTTGAGCTGGTGTGGATTTGGTGTGGGCTAGCCCGTGTTGAGTGGATGTGGGCTTGGTGTAAGCTAGCCCACATGGGGCCAATGGGCTCATGTTTGCTGGGGAGCAACAGGTACAGGTAAAGGACATTTAGTTTAGTTAGGAGCAGGGAACTGTCCTCATCTCCCATCTCCTAACTAAATACATACATACCAAACCCTCTCCATCTACAATGGAATAAACTAAATGCATTATGCCACCACACTTACCTTGGAGCAACCACAAAAAACTCAGGGCGTGTTCATTTCTGACAGAAGCTATTCAATGTGATCCATCTGCAAAGGCAGGGCCATTCTCCTGTTCTGTTTATGTGGCAGAGAGAAAGGCTGAAAGCAGTGAGTTGTCAGGCTGACATTAGGTGCAGGTTTGGGGGCAGAGGTGGCAGAGGGGGCACAGGTTCCTGTGTCGGCCTCCTTAATGTAGGGCTGAGGGTCGGGGGCTGAGGGCACAAATCAAATGGCACCCTATTCCCTATATAGTGCACTATCAAGACCCATAGGTATGTAAAGATTAGTGCAGCATATAGGGAACATGGTTCCATTTGGGACGCATCTTGAGGGTTGAGATCTGAGGCACTAGGGCCTGACAGCTAGTAATTGTCCCAGAGGGAACTGGAAGTCAGCTATAATGCAAGATGACATCTTGAGACTTTTAGCAAGGCAGCTTAATGCTGGAGGGGCAGAGGAGTAGTTTGCTACATAGATTTATCTCTCTAAATAACCTTTAGGGTGTAAAGCCTGTGAACATGTTCCTTGGTGAAAAAAATATGAATTTTTAGAACAAAATCTACACACATAGTGCTGATTGGGTGAGCAATTGATATAAAAATATCAGTGTTTACATATTTTAATATTTATCTGATTATTCAAGAGCTTAAATAAATCCTAAAGCAGGCAATTTATTTTTGTTACTGAGAAGTATTCATAGAGAAATATTAAAATATGTAAACGCTGTATTTGCAATGTTAATGCCACACCGCTGCATGATGCTTAAGACAAATATCCATTCGTTTTCTATAATATCACAACCAACACTGTCTATTTCATATGAATTGCTCACCCAATCAACACTATTTAATATAGGCTTAAAAAATTGTCACTTTAACCGACAAAAACACATTTCAAATATGATGTGAATTGTTTTCTCTCACAAAAAAACGTTGTTTCTTTGAGGCACTAATTTGACAAACCAACCAGGGAGGGGGCTTCAGCTGAGAGATGACACACACACACACACACACACACACACAAAAACACAGCATTTAAGGCTCATTCAAACAGAACAACAAGAGTAGTCGTCGTAATCAAAGCCTGACATAACAAAACGTTTGAGGCTGACACATGAGAGGTTGACTTCGCCAGACACTTGAAAGTCAGCAGGTTAGTCTATAATTAACGGAGAATGACTCCAGCTAGCTAGGGGAACCTCCCAGACAGCCTCCGCAGGTCGACGGCACAAAACACACGCACGCACGCACGCACGCACACACACACACACACACACACACACACACACACACACACACACACACACACACACACACACACACACACACACACACACACACACACACACACACACACACACACACACACACACACACACACACACACACACACGGAGACACAGAGGGTAAGGGGACTCCAAGTACTCCTGCCTGACACAACCCACCACCTCAGGGGGGTAAGAATCAACACTGACAGGATGGGAGCTCCACATCTGCAGCTACAGCACAGAAGCCCCTACACAGTACACAACACACAAACACTGAAGGCCCCACACAACACAACACAACCAGACAAGCCCCTGTAACTGTCTGTGAGCACACACACGAGCACATGTGTAAACAAGAGCAGACACCTACACACAGCCAGACTAAAGCCAGATCAAACTAACACATGCTGCAGACAAAAACACACCAAATCTTTAAAAGAGAGGAGACGTAGGAGCATATACATAGTGTTCCATACGCACATATTTCTCAAACGCCAAGATATTCCCAGTCACACACACACGCTCCTTCTGTTCATCAAGCTGTGCCAGACCTTGCCAGACAGGTGCACGTTTATCGTGATCCTTGAACCAAAACACCTTTGTTCACCTGTGAGGCTGACGCCACTGCTGATACGGAGTCTCATTTAATTAGACCACACAGCGCCGGTTGACAGCAGAACACACACACACACGCACACACGTACAACCCTTCAGGAGCCAGAGTCAGGGAGGGGAAGGTTAGCAGAGTCAATGTCAGTGCTGTGATGATGAGAAGGCAGCCGGGCGGACGATGACACCATGATTACACAGGACCACACTGACCTGAAAACCACTGAGTGGCTGAGGACAGAAGGGGCTCGCAAGCACACACACACACACGTGCACACACACAAACAACACAGGAGGTTGGTCGCATCTTAATTGGGGAGGACAGGCTCGTGGTAATGGCAGGAGCAGTATAAGAGGTTTCCATGTGTTTGATGCCATTCCATTCGCTCCGTTACAGCCATTATTATGAGCCGTCCTCCCCCCAGCAGCCTCCTGTGACACACACTAAATAGGACAAATCACAAGCTAGTAAACACACAGGGGACAGATGGGCCAAAGCAGCACACCTGTTTAAGAGCACAACAACACAACCCGTGGCAGTTGAAGGACTGTGGTGTCTCAGTCTAGCACTGATCAGACGAGTATCAACCGCATAACTCAAACATAGTTGATATTGGCATTACCATAATTCCTATTTTCATCATTTGCAATAATAAATGATAGGAGAGTTATGTTGCATATCCAACCATTGATAATGCTCAGTAGCGCATTATTACACACATTACATATGTGTATAGGTCAGGAGACTATACTCACTGATACCTGCAAGATAACAATTCCACTTAATGCTAACACATGAGTTCAACGCAAAGTGTCATTACTGATGTTCCGATGTAAAGTACATTGCATTCACATCAGCAACACAGTGATATGAAATTAGGCCCACTTGCTGCTGTGTCTCTGAAAATGAAGATGAATGTCCGTCCTTATGGAAAATCCTCTCAGGAAGGATGCCTCACTAACACAGTGTTTCATACCCAGTCTCCCTAAAAATGACTGTAATTTAGCTTTCACACTCATTCCTGACCCCAGAACATAACATTCATTATCATACGCCAAAATAATAAATCAGAACTAAAAAAATTAAATAAGTTTTAAAAAACGTATAAAAGCCCATCAGAGCTTGTGTCACAGGTAATAGATCTTAACTGGCACTCAGGTGTGATTGCGTGCGTGGGCGAATCACGTGTTACATTTGGAATTAGCTGCTCTCCTGGCTAACAACACATACATCACCCTAATGCAATTCTGTCATCCACTGCTTTCCCCTTAATCAGGGCGCATCTGTGTTCTGATGGCGCTGTCTGGTCCTCTGATAGCGTACACACGCAGGACACACTGACAGCAAGCCTTTGATGGGAACATAATGTTAATGTGTGTGTGTGTGTGTGTGTGTGTGTGTGTGTGTGTGTGTGTGTGTGTGTGTGTGTGTGTGTGTGCAACCCTCTCTACCATATATATACACTCTCTAACAGATTGCTCTTTGTTGTCATCAGGCCTTTTGATATTTGGCTCATAAATTGTTGATCACTCCCGTGTCTGATTTACAGTAACTGAACCAAAGTTAAAGGTGTTGCTCATCATCATTCACAGTCGTTGTCGTTTGAGCGTAGGGTTTTACTGTTGTTTGGTTATTTAGTAGACATGCCGTCTGGCTGTGTGAGCAGAGCTTCTGCACCAGCAGTTCAGTGGAACTTTGCAGTGTTGCTTGCTCTTCGCATCTTGCATTTCTACAACACAAGACAGAACGTGTCAAAACCAGTCTCTCAACATTCAACCTGCCTATGGTTTGTCTGTCTGGGAGTCGACACACGTGTGGATGTGCATTAGTCAGCCTATTATTTGTTTTATTTCACCTTTATTTAACCAGGTAGGCTAGTTGAGAACAAGTTCTCATTTGCAACTGCGACCTGGCCAAGATAAAGCATAGCAGTGTGAACAGACAACACAGAGTTACACATGGAGTAAACAAACATACAGTCAATAATACAGTAGAACTAAAGAAAACAAAAAGTATACATACAGTGAGTGCAAATGAGGTAAGTTAAGGCAATAAATAGGCCATGGTGGCGAAGTAATTACAATATAGCAATTAAACACTGGAATGGTAGATGTGCAGAAGATGAATGTGCAAGTAGAGATACTGGGGTGCAAAGGAGCAAGATAAATACATAAATACAGTATGGGGATGAGGTATGTAGATACTGTAGATGGGCTGTTTACAGATGGGCTACGTACAGGAGCAGTGAGCTGCTCTGACAGCTGGTGCGTAAAGACAGTGAGGGAGATAAGTGTTTCCAGTTTCAGATATTTTTGCAGTTCGTTCCAGTCATTGGCAGCAGAGAACTGGAAGGAAAGACGACCAAAGGAGGAATTGGCTTTGTGGGTGACCCGTGAGATATACCTGCTTGAGCGCATGCTAAGAGTGGGTGCTGCTATGGTGACCAGTGAGCTGAGCTATAAACAAAGCATTACCCTGAAAGGATTGAAAAAAGGGAACTGCCATGTTTTCATTACTTCTACTACACAGATATAAGAAGATTACACAGGTACTGTACATTATGTGTTGCTGTACAAAAACACCTCAAATGGAGTGTTCACTGAGTGTACAAAACAGTATGAACACCTTCCTAATATTGAGTTGCACCCCCTTTTGCCCTCAGAACAGCCTCAATCCGTCAGGACATGGACTACAAGGTTTCGAAAGCGTTCCACAGGGATGCTGACCCATGTTGACTCCAATGCTTCCCACAGTTGTGTCAAATTGACTGGATGTCCGTTGGGCGGTGGACCATTCTTGATCCACACAGGAAACTGTTGAGTGTAAAAAAAAAACAGCAGCGTTGCAGTTCTTGACACACTCAGACTGGTGCGCCTGGCACCTAACACCATACCCTGTTCAAAGGAACTTACATATTTTGTCTTGTCATTCACCCTCTGAATGGCACACATACACGATCCATGTCTCAAATATCTCAAGATTTTAAAATTCTTCATTAACCTGTTTCCTCCTCTTCATCTACACGTATTGAAATGGATTTAACAGGTGACATCAATTATGGATCTAAGCGTTCACCTGGACTCACCTGGTCAGTCTATGTCAGGTGTTCTTAATGTTTTGTATACTCAGTGTATATCACATGGCCAAACAGTTTCTTTGTTTCCATAGTCCCTTTGCCCTTTGACACAACTCTTTGTTCTAAGATAATGGAAACATCACGTCCCATTTTATAGTTCCGGCGAAGGCAGCCATGCCCGTCCTGTAGCCACAACCCCGTCCCTCTGAGACATTCACTGAACAAGGATCACAAGCTATTTCCATTTGCTCCAAATATCAGACAGCCCACACTGGAATTTAATTTAGACTATGCCCTAAATGGTGCCCTATTCCCTATATAGTGTACTACCTACATATGGGAAATGTTCCCTCTAAGCTGCGTGCACATTGCCCTGAGACTGCTGCACGGCTTTCAGGGACTGCCTAGTAAGAAATATCAGCCCATAGAGAGGAGCACGAGACTGAACTTCACTCAACTTTCTAGAGCCGTAGTCACCAACTGGTCGATCGCGATCCTGGTCAATCTCCAAGGCATTCCTAGTCGATCGCCGAACATTCTGTAAAAAACTCAATGATAAAGCATTGTGTTCCTTTTTTCTCCTTTTTTTTCCTCTGCTGGAGTTAGGTGCACCCGATTCAGCTGCCCTGCGCGGCGGGTAGGTGAAATGTTGATATTTTGAACCATTTCATGTGTCTGAAGGCACAAACTCTGCCTTCCCGGTGGGCCCAGAGCAAATCAAGTGCACCATAGGTCTACTGCTGGACAATCAGATGGCTCAGATGATCGTGTCTGCAGTAAGATAACAGGCATAAAAGAAAGCTACAGCAAAGTTGATCCTGTGAGATATAGAGAAAGAGACGTTCTTACTCAGGGCTGTCAACAATTTGTAATCAACACTTTTATAAGCCATAAAATGTGCATTCTTACTATTTCCACTCAGCACTACAACAAACCCTGCAGCAGTAATGAACAATGAGTAGGAAAGTGTATCTATAGGCTTGCGTTGTTGTTATTATTTGCGGCTTGGGTATTTTTTTTAAATTTAGGAATATTTCACTGTCTGTTCATAGGAGTAACAACATTTGTACATGAGGCAGAAATAATTTGGTGCGACTCCAGTTTGGCCATCAGCTGGAAGAACGGTGTCCCCTTTTGGTCAGTGTCAGCGGAGGAAAGGGAGAGATGAGGGATGTTGATAGGCGGACCTTCAGTCTGCTGCTCTCTCCCTCCGCTGAGACTGACCATCAGATACAGGCACCATCAGCCCAGTAAAATGTGTGAATGTACACTCACTCAGCTGTGCCACACAAGTAATACAACGATGGATCTATTACTTGTGTGATCATAAAGCCTACCTCAAATGTTGAAATATAATTTATAAAAAACGGCCCCAAAAACAAAGCATTGGCAGGGCAATTCAAGCAGAGCCAATATGCCGTGATAATGTTTTGGGCCTATAGCTACCTGGACAAACCTCATTACTACCGTACTGTTTTTAATTGGTTCGCGTTGCATAGTATTACGTTTTTTTTACGTCATGTTAAAAAAAAATCTCAGCGGTAGATCTCGGCTTGCATTCTGACTCAAAGTGATCTTGACTATAGGTTTCTGAACACTGTCCTGGAGTTTTCCCTGTTAACACTATCAACGTTTCCCCCTACTGTGGCAGTTGTGATAAAATCAACACAATATTAGCCACTCTCAATGCAACATACTGAAACAAAACAAACTACGCAACAGATTCTGTTTTAAGCCGAACGCATCGGAGTAGGATTCTATTGCATTGACATGCACTACTCAGCCCGTACTCTACCCAGACTGGTGCAGCATAAACAATCAGTGCTGCAGTAGGCCTATATGCAAATAGACCATTGCCATATATGGATCCGTGCCATTTACCTTGAACTGGACTGTGTTTACAGCATTAGCAGTCGTGAGTGAACGCGCTTGTTTTGAGATCAAATCGAGAGCTGCATGTAGCCACGTGTGCACACTTGTTCATATCCTTTGCTAGTTAGTGAGTTATTAGCCCAGTTATAGATTATTTGTAGTCAGCAATAGGGGAGTGATTGCTTCATACAATAGTACAAGACATGTACATTTCTAGACATCTTTGAAAAGCAAGTTAGGTAAAGATCTTTTTAGTAGCCAATAGACAGAATGTAGCATAATCTGTCCGATTTTCTGTAATAATGGTATGGGAATGATAATGCATTTTTATTTTGTAAAGTGGTTTCTTGCATCAAACAACACATTTTCAGTCACCTCCTTGTCTGAAGGTCAAGTAGATAAGCAGGTTAATGTCAAGCCCTGCATGTTTTTTTTCTTCAAAAGTCTCATGGAATGTAGGCCTACATTGAACACCACACATTGGATGCTACTGTAGGCTGAATGATAGAACAGCTATTTCCATGTTAAAATGTTATGGGATACATATCCTCCATTGTTTTTGATGATAGACAACTGCTCGGCCTACATTATGATCAAATAGCCACAGTAGCCTACTTGGTCATTGTTATAACTAACTTAAAGTTGGTACAGCATCAGTGTTCAAAGTAAACACGCCCTGGAAGTTGCACAGAATTTTGACACCGTTCAAGTTTGAGCTCAGCAGACCTGAAATATGCTCAGGGCCTAATTTTTTTTGAGGGAACATCACCTATGGGACCTGGTCAAAAGTAGTGCACTATGTAGGGAATAGGGTGCCATTTCGGACACAACCAGTCTTCCCATCCGCAACCAGTCTTCGAATCCGCCCACTCTGAAAAAGGCGTGATGGTTGCCAGTAACAGTACCAAGCAGGGACTTTGTCTGTCTCTCTCCCCTCATCCCGAGTTGAGTCAACTCTCCCTGCCAGTCGCAGTTAACACACCTGACCGTGCTATGGCTCCATCTGCGACTGGGCTCCCAGGGATTATCAGCTATCAGTTCCTGAGTCTCCGCTGGAGCCTCGTCTCAGCTCATCTCCTTCCTTCTGCCCAGCGCAGCAGCTCAGCTCAGCGCTCCACTGACAGTCATAATTGAGGCCGATATCACTTCCTACAGTATGGCATCTTCCTCCTCCCCCCTCCCTCTACCCCTCAATCCTTCCCCTTATCACTCCCCAAAACCTTTCCCTAGGTTATTAAAGACAAGTACTACCTTAAATTTGGCGGATATTTTATTGTCAGTTTGTTGCTGTCCTTGTTGTCATAGAAATGATTGCAGTCCCACGCCTTGCTAGTCTACAGCATGTGCTATTAGCAGGAGTGGTTTGGAAGATGTTACAATTAGTATTTTTTCCAACAGAAAACAAGAAGTCAGCTATTGTCTTTACCTGAAAGAGATCAACAAACGCATTTCAGTTTTAAAGGCTTGTGTTCGTTGAATGGTGTTTTTAGTCTTTGATCGCGCACTGTGTCAAAATAGTAGACGTTAGAGGTCCCGACACTGCTAAAAGCAGCTGACGTGCTGTAATGACTGCATTATTCTCTACCTGCTAGCGAAACACGTTCTCTCAGGCTACACCTTCACATTTTATGAACACAAATCAAATTGACAGAAACTGCTTTGCTAGCATGAGATACGGCTGCAAAGTCTGCAATCTCATCAGGAAGCCCGAACAAAAAGTGTTTTACACAAATACATACTCAGAGAAAGAAAGGAAAAGTGGTCAGTTTAACTCAAAGTGAGCCTTGGAAGAAGCATCCGCAATAGCATCTCTGAGTTGTTGCCATAACAATGCACTATGGAAATCTGTCATTAGAAGAAAACCCAACGATAGAAGGTTGTACATTGAGAAGGGTAAATAAATCTTGAGTATACAATTCGCCAGCTTAAAAGCCATCACTTTTCCCATCAACGAGTTGTCAAAGCAATTTAATAGAGCTACACGATATATATAAAAGTATGTGGACACCCCTTGAGTGGATTCGGTTATTTCAGTAACAACCGTTGCTGACAGGTGTATAAAATCGAGCACACAGCCATGCAATCTCCATAGTCAAGCATTGGCAGTAGAATGGCCTTACTGAAGAGCTCAGTGACTTTCAATGTGGCACCTTCAACAAGTCAGTTGTTACATTTCTGCCCTGCCCAGTTCAACTGTATTGTGAAGTTGGAAACGTCTAGGAGTAACAACGGCTCAGCCGCGAAGTGGTAGGCCACACAAGTTCACAGAAAAATAGTCTTTCCTCGGTTGCAACACTCATTACCGAGTTCTAAACTGCCTATGGAAGCAACGTTAGCACAATAACTGTTTGTCGGGAGCTTCATAAAATGGGTTTCCATGGTCAAGCAGCTGCACACAAGCCTAAGATCACCATGAACAATGCCAAGTGTCGGCTGGAGTGGTGTAAAGTCTGCTGCCATTGGACTTTGGAGCAGTGGAAACGCGTTCTCTGGAGTGATGAATCATGCTTCACCATCTGGCAGTCCTATGGACGAATCTGGGTTTGGCGAATGCCAGGAGAACCTGCCCCAATGCTACCTGCCCCAATGCATAGTGCCAACTGTAAAGTTCGGTGGAGGAGGAATAATGGTCTGGGGATATTTTTCTTGGTTTGAGCTAGGCCCCTTAATTCCAGTGAAAGGAAATCTTAACGCCACAACATACAATTACATTTTAGACAATTCTGTGCTTCCATCTTTGTGGCAAAAGTTTGGGGAAGGCCCTTTCCTGTTTCAGCATGACAATTTTCCCTGTGCACAAAGTGAGGTCTATACAGAAACTGTTTGTCGAGATCGGTGTGGAAGAACTTGACTGGCCTGCACAGAGCCCTGACCTCAACCCAACTGAACACCTTTGGGATGAATTGAAATGCCGACTGAGATTCAAGCCTAATACAAAAACATCTGTGCCCAACCTCACTAATACTCTTGTGGCTGAATGGAAGCAAGTCCCCGCAGCAATGTTCCAACATCTAGTGGAAAGCCTTCCGAAAAGAGTGGAGTCTGTTATTGCAGCAAAGGGCGGACCAACTCCATATTAATGCCCATGATTTAGGAATGAGATGTTCGATGAGCAGGTGGCCACATACTTTTGGTCATGTAGTGTATTTGAACGTTCTTGTGCTTTTTATTATAATAATGCACAATAATGAAAAAGACTGGCAAATGGCTCTAAGATTATTCTGAACTATTTGGTAAGACAATAGCCCTCTGAGGAATGGACATGGACAAGCATATGTAAATACAGAATATCCAGACAACTGATGATAAGAAACCCAGGCTACAGTACACAATTATACTGCTGCTATTGTATAGAAATATCCCCATGTGTTTATGCAAATAGCCGGACTGATAAAGTATTGGTGTCTGTAAACTGAGACGCTGATAGACTGTGGTAAATGTGTTAGGGAAATAGGTCAACCTTATCTAGCACATGCAAAATACATTACTATGATTTATTGACATTATTAGGAATATTTATACCTGGCCTACATTCCTATTGGGCAATGATCAGGTATGTCCTACTTTACATGAACAGACTTTGTGTCTTTTGGAAACGACTCACTTCTATTTCGCTGTGTTGAAATTCCCATTGCACAGACACACAGATAGAGATACACACACATAGTAACGCAAATACACACGCGCACACACACGTACACAAGCAGATTTACAGTAGCTACTGACACTCATCACTGACCCAATTCCTAATCAAGTACAGTAATTCAATGTCAACCTCCAGGCTGGAGGTATAGAGCTTAGTCTTCTAATAACAATAACCAGACTACATTATAATGTTCACCCCAGTAAACCAACAATGCCTTTTAGCTGGATGATAACGCAGAACTCTAGGTTGAAGCAGCGGCATGCACCCAACACTGTCTCCGTCAGTCCAGTACATGATGGGAACAGGGAGGATAGGGTCACACGTCTCCTCCTCCCAAATCAGTTCTGGTGGTATTTCACAGTATGGAATATGTAGTGTAGGGAGCTACTGAGGTGGTGTGTGTGTGTGTGTGTGTGTGTGTGTGTGTGTGTGTGTGTGTGTGTGTGTGTGTGTGTGTGTGTGTGTGTGTGTGTACATGTGTGTACTCACGCCTTTATGTGCATGTGTGTGGGTGTTTGGTCTGTTGCCAGAATCCCAACCCCCCTACCCCAATATTTCCCAGGCTGCATCAGCAGGGACACCAGTCACTGAGTGCATGCAGGAAGACAAATTAGGGTGTGTGCGACTTGAGTGCGGCTCTCTCCCCTTCCCATCCCTTCCAGCCTCTTCCAGATGGACCTAATTAAAGCATTAGCCAATGAGGGGGGCCTGATGGCTCCATCAGGGGCCATTTTGGGGCTTAAATAAACTGAGCAAATAAAGCTTCAGCATTCAAAATTACAGCCTCCGTTCGTTGGAGTCGTTCATGCACTATTTACCACCATGGAGGTCTGTAAAGGGAGGGAAGGGGGAGGAGAGGAAACCATCAGGATGCTGTTTGTATATTCATCTGTTCTTTTTTCTTGGTGTTTTATATCTGTGGTATGGGTGAGGTAGCGCTGTACCTTTGCGCCTCAGCAAACGGAGGGAAGAGAGAGGAGGGAGGCTTCTAGTCCTTAAAGAGGGCAATAATTTAGAATGAAATATGTCGAGATGAGATCTAGAGTGGCTTGGTCCTCTCTCTCTCTCTTTCTCTCTCTCTCTCTCTCTCTGTCTCAGTACTCTCACTCTCTCTCGATCTCTCTCTCTGTCTCAGTACTCTCGCTCTCTCTCTCTCTCTCTCTCTGTCTCTGTCTCAGTACTCTCGCTCTCTCTCCCGGGTCCAGTTTATCTTTCATCACCTCAGCTGTCCCATATATCCCAGCATACAGTCAATGCGATTCAGGCCCGCCATCACTCACCATCCACTACCCAGCCCCTTACAGCGGCTCTCAACAGAGAATTTCACTGAGAGCTACACCAGCCACACAACACTCATAGAGAATAACACTCACAGTCACAATGTCCCCACGGTATCTGCTTTTAGTAATTTACTAGATAACTGAACTGTGTATGGTCACCAGCGTGTTTACTTTGCCTTCTCACTGAAGATAACACCTGTCATACATCGAGAGGCTGAGGATCTAACAGAGGACGTAAAGGGAATCAATGTTGTTGAAGAAACTGTGTGTACAGTGTAATACACTGAACAACATGGACCCATGTTTCATGAGCTGAAAGAAAAGATCCTAGAAATGTTTTCTCCAATTTTGTGCACAAATTTCTTTACATCCCTGTTAGTGAGCATTTCTCCTTTGCCAAGATAATCACACCACCTGACAGGTGTGGCATATCAAGAAGCTGATTAAACAGCATGCTCATTACAAAGGTGCACCTTGTGCTGGGGACAATAAATAGCCACTAAACTGTGCAGTTTTATCACACCACACAATGTCTCTTCTCAAATTGAAGGAGCATGCAATTGGCATGCTTACTGCAGGAATGTCCACCAGAGCTGTTGCCAGAGAACTAAATGTTAATTTCTCTACTATAAACTGCCTCCAACATCGTTTCCGTCCATCCAGCCTCTCAACCACAGATCAGGTGTAACCACGCCTGCACAGGACCTCCACATCCAACTTCTTCACCTGCAGGATTGTCTGAGACCAGCCACCCAGACAGCTGATGAAACAGGGTTTTCACAACCGAAAAATGTCTGCACAGCTATCAGAAACCGGCTCAGGGAAGCTCATCTGTGTGCTTGTTGTCCTCACCAGGGTCTTCACCTGACTGCAGTTCTGCGTCGTAACTGACTTCAGTGGGCAAATGCTCACCTTCGACGGCCACTGGCACGCTGGAGAAGTGTGCTCTTCATGGATCCACTGTACCGGGCAGATGGCAGACAGCGTGTATGGCGTCGTGTGAGCGGTTTGTTGATTTCAACGTTGTGAAAAGAGTGCCCCATGGTGGCGGTGGGGTTATGGTATGGGCAGGTAAAAGCTACAGACAATGAACACAATTGCATTTTATCAATGCACAGAGGTATCGTGATGATATCCTGAAGCCCATTGTCGTGCCATTCATCTGCCGCCATCACTTCATATTTCAACATGATAATGCACAGCCCCATGTCGCAAGGATCTGTACACAATTCCTGGAAGCTGAAAATGTCCCAGTTCTCCCATGGCCTGCATACTCACCAGACATGTCACCCATTGAGCATGTTTGGCATTCTCTGGATCGACGTGTACGACAGTGTGTTCCAGTTTCCGCCAATATCCAGCAACTTCCCACAGCCATTGAAGCGGGACAACATTCCACAGGCCACAATCAACAGCCTGATCAACTCTATGCGAATGAGATGTGCCGTGCTCCAAATGGTGGTCACACCAGATACGGACTGGTTTCCTGATCCATGCCCCTACCTTTTTTTAGGGTCTGTGACCAACAGATGCATATTTGTATTCCCAGTCCATAGATTAGGGCCTAATGACTTCAATTCAATTGACTGATTTCCTTATATGAAGTGTAAAATCTTTGAAATTGTTGCATGTTGTGTTTCTATTTTTGTTCAGTGTAGATTCACTAAAGTACCATGTAATATATTCTGACTTTGAAGGCATCATTAAAGCATTAAACAAGGATACTGTCTTAGTAGGAGTTACCAGTCTCAAGAGTGTCACTTTTTGAACTTCAGAAGCAAAGCCAGAGATCATCACTGTGAAAGTGTAAAATAACAGCAGAATATGAAGCCTATAGATCCTGCAAGAATCACATGTTTAATAGCTCCCACAGACTGTTCCTGGTTGCTTGTTGAACTGGAGAGAGCCTCAGAGCAGTCACTCAGCCAGTCAGGCATCGGGCTGATCAGGCAGACATCAGACTGATCAGTCAGGCATCGGGCTGATCAGACAGACATCAGACTGATCAGTCAGGCATCGGGCTGATCAGACAGACATCAAACTGATCAGTCAGGCAACGGGCTGATCAGACAGACATCAGACTGATCAGTCAGGCATCGGGCTGATCAGACAGACATCAGACTGATCAGTCAGGCATCAGGCTGATCAGATAGACATCAGACTGATCAGTCAGGCATCGGGCTGATCAGACAGACATCAGACTGATCAGTCAGGCATCAGGCTGATCAGACAGACATCAGACTGATCAGACAGACATCAGGCTGATCAGACAGACATCGGGCTGATCAGACAGACATCAGGCTGATCAGACAGACATCGGGCTGATCAGACAGACATCAGGCTGATCAGACAGACATCGGGCTGATCAGACAGACATCAGACTGATCAGTCAGGCATCAGGCTGATCAGATAGACATCAGACTGATCAGTCAGGCATCGGGCTGATCAGACAGACATCAGACTGATCAGTCAGGCATCGGGCTGATCAGACAGATCCCCCTCCACATGTCTACTGAGGTCGTGGGAATGAACAGCAGTTCCCCCCCCCCGTCTGTCTCTTTCTCTTCATCTCTCTCCCCCTCTGTTTCTCTCTCCCTCGCCTGTTTGACTGACAGGCCACAGGCTGCAGGTCGCTGAGCCAATAACACCTCAGAGACAGGCACCACACCTACAGTCAGTTCTAACATCAGCTACTGTGGATCACTTCAATGTTGGAGGCCACTGTTTACCCGCACGTTAATGATGCACACAAAACAGCCTTCATTTTTTTCTCGTCTCCTTTCTCTCCTCTTCGGGCAATGGCAAACATTGCAACAAGGTACAACGGGGTCTCTCTTCATCTCATGTTTTTCTTTTTTTCCTCTGCTCTCCACCACCAGGCAATGTCAGACAAGCTGCAACAGGGCCTCTCTGTCTTTCGCTCCTTTTTCTCTTCTCTCTCTCCCCCTGACAATGAAATACAGTGACACCAATCTAGGAGTCCCCCGACACGCCAACACACAGCTGTGCTGCTGTCCCAGTTTCTGCAATCTAGAACTTTGCTGCTATGCTGCCAGCCTGTCTCCCACTTAGTCCTACCAACACAGCCAAAATGCTTTTCTCTCGTCTCCACTTCGGTTTTTCTTTCTCTTCAGGTTCTGTCAGTCACCCGTACCGGCAGTTGGCAACGTCAAGACAAGGGGCCACACGGAAAAGTCAACATTCCTACAAACATCTGTTCCATATTGTCAGTTCCATCCTGCTCTCTGATTCTACTGACGTTCCAGTTTTCATTTGATTTCTACTTCAGAGAGTCGAGGGAATTCCATTTGGAGCTAGCTGCTAGCTGCTGACATTCTACAAGACTTTCCAAAACCATAGTCGCTGAATTAATGATGCAACATATGGCTCTGACTTGGCTTTGTAATTATATAAAAGGGGCAGACAAACTCCCCTCCACTCATTAGGTCTATACTACACACACCAAGGTACGGTGGTTGATTACTGATCCTGGGATGTGGCTGTCATTCTGTTCATTTTGACATACGCCTCACAGCAGTACATGAGGTAACACATGCGGTGGTGCCGCAGCCTCTGAAACAGCAGCACACCCACTTTGCGAGGCGCCAGCCAGCTACCAGCCAGCCACCCAGCTGAGACTGTTCTGGGGTTGTCATGCTCAAGCTGAGACATGGCATAGCACGACGGCGATGCTTTAGTCTTTCAGTGCTGAACCGCCTCCTCCTCCTAGCCTTCCTACCCTCTAATAATCACTGACACTCGCAGCTCTCCTCCTCTGTCCTCTTCTGTCTCTGGCACTGCTCTCAAACCGGCAATTGGCCTCAAACGAGCCAAACTTAATCCCATCATCCTAAGCCTGGCTTCCCTTCCTTCCTCGGTCAACCACTGTCTTACAGGGCTGACAAGAGAGAACAAAGGAACTAATAGAACCTTCTGACTATTCGTTAACTCTGATGCCACCCTGCCTCCCCCCTGCCTCCTCCCTGTCGTAATCAGGGCAATGTTTGGGACAGACAGTCTGGCTGTTGTCCCTGCACTGTGCTGGCTTCAATGTTCTGTGTAATAATTACACTCTATGGACCATGAAAGCTACTGTAGTTGCTACTCCCTCCCTCCCTCCCTCCCTCCCTTGTGTTTTTTACTGGTCCTTTGACTCGCATACCCTTAGATGTGATGAGCCTGGTCTTCACCTACAGGTCAGAATAGAAGAGCACCATCTAACAGCACATGACACCTGACTTCAAAACCATGGTCCTGACCTTCTTCACTCCACGCTTAATCAACACAGTGTAGCTCTATCGTCACACACTGTCACCTGCCATCCTGCTGTCGCGACCTGCTTTTTCTTCCTGGTCTCTGCCTTTACTCCTCCCCTCTCTTCATCCATCATGCTGTCTTTTTTTACAAACTGGGACAGCTCGTCACCTCAGTGTTTAACCCCTCTTCTCATCCTCCCCTCATCCCCTTTCTTTTCTCGTCTCTGCATCTATCTTTTCTATACACCTGCACTGCATACACTGCTCCGGTCAGTGTATGTGATCATGATTAGCCAATCGTGCTGGGAGACAGAGACTCGCTGAATGGAAGGGACCCACACACACACACACACACACAGACACACACACACACACACTTCTCCTCTCCACGTCACACACACCTGACCCTGGGAACCATCCATATCCCATCTATCATACGTTCCCCTCCATGCTTCTGACCACGACCATGACCAAACATTGCTCTAGTTCCCTCAGCCTCCCAAAAGGTCCAGATCAGGCTGTGGTGCCGTGGTGCAGTGGACCTTTCCTAGTAACTCCAGCATGTTGCCACGCCTCCCTTTGTTCCTCTGACAGAATCTGGGGGGGGGGGTGGATATAATACCCGTTTTACATTATCATAAAGACCAGAACTATACTGAGCTGGCTCAGATATTGTCTTGACACATTATCCTTTCAAGCATGGATCCGGACAATATGTGGATGTATAACCAGACCAGTACATTCCAGCCCAGAAGGGTCAAAAGAACCTAAGTGCCCTGCCTCCGCCAGCCCTGCTGTACTTCACTACCTTGATCCTTTTCCTACTCAGACACTGAGACAGATGAGCCCAAGGAAACAGAGATCGTGTAGAAGGGGAGGAATCGTTATGTGAAACTTTGCATGACTGCTGATGACAATAAGAGACAATAAGCACTGCATATTAGTCCCATAATGATGAGAGGGAGAGGAGGCTTCTAGAAAACAATGGGGAAACCATTTCCTGAAGTTCAATTAAATAGCTTGTGACAGCGTGCATGTGAGGGCATATCTGCCGCGCGCCACTTGACTCCCTTCATTAGTGTGTGATGGTGCCAAGCAAGACTAGTTTTATATGGATATTTATAGCTTAATAACCGGCTTGTGAGAAATCCTGCGAAGACGCTGGGGGCTTTGTGATCTTGTCAAGTAGAATTTGAGACACAAAGGGATGACAACAAGCAATGAGGGAGTTTTTAGGTTGTTGTCGTTTGGGTATGAAACAAAGACAATCTCCACCAACATAAAAGAGCATTACTGTCTGTGATTTATACACATAATACACCAGAATTGGCCATTAAACACTGGCTGTCGGACCAAATGAGCATCCTGATAGCAGTAGAGACAACATATGTGTGTGTGTGTGTGTGTGTGTGTGTGTGTGTGTGTGTGTGTGTGTGTGTGTGTGTGTGTGTGTGTGAAAACCCAGTGTCAGGAGTGTGAGCAGCTTCTTATGCTCTGCCACATACAGTAGCTAGAGCTTTGCCTTCCCATTAGAGGTCGACCGATTAATTGACATGGCCGATCAATTAGGGCCGATATCAAGTTTTCATAACAATCGGTAATCGGCCTTTTTGGACGCCGATTACATTGCAATCCACGAGGAGACTGCGTGGCAGGCTGACCACCTGTTACGCAAGTGCAGAATCAAAAGGACCTTGTGGCTGCAAGGAGCCAAGGTAAGTTGCTAGCTAGCATTAAACTTATCTTAGAAAAAAACTATCAATCTTCACATAATCACTAGTTAACTACACATGGTTGCATATAATCAATGTGGTGCCTGTTCATTTATCATCGAATCACAGCCTAACGGATGATGATTTAACAAAAGCGTATTTGCGAAAAAAGCACAATCGTCGCAATAATGTACCTAACCATAAAAATCAATGCCGTTCTTAAAATCAATCCACAAGTATATATTTTTTAAACCTGCATATGTAGTTAAAAGAAATTCATGTTAGCAAGCAATATTTTAACTAGGGAAATTGTATCACTTCTCTTGCGTTCAGTGCAAGCAGAGTCAGGGTATATGCAGCAGTTTGGGCCGCCTGGCTTGTTGCGAACTGTTGAAAGGCCATTTATTCCTAACAAAGAACGGAATTAATTTGCCAGAACTTTACATAATTATGAGATAACATTGAAGGTTGTGCAATTTAACAGTAATATTTAGACCTAGGGTTGCCACCCGTTAGATAAAATACGGAACGGTTCCGTATTTCACTGAAAGAATAAACGTTTTGTTTGCAAAATAATAGTTTCTGGATTTGACCATATTAATGACCAAAGGCTCGTATTTCTGTGTTTATTATATTAGAATTAAGTCTATGATTTGATATTTGATAGAGCAGTCTGAGCGATGGTAGGCAGCAGCAGGCTCGTAAGCATTCATTCAAACAGCAGCTCATACCCATGCTTGATTCACTGCGCTGTTTATGACTTCAAGCCTGTCAACTCCCGAGATTAGGCTGGCAATACTAAAGTGCCTATAAGAACATCCAATAGTCAAAGGTATATGAAATACAAATGGTATAGAGAGAAATAGTCCTATAATTCCTATAATAACTACACCCTAAAACTTCTTAACTGGGAATATTGAAGACTCATATTAAAAGGAACCACTAGCTTTCATATGTTCTCATGTTCTGAGCAAGGAACTTAAATGTTAGCTTTTTTTACTTGGCACATTGCACTTTTACTTTCTTCTCCAACAGTGTTTTGCATTATTTAAAACAAATTGAACATGTTTCATTATTTATTGGAGACTAAATTGATTTTATTTAAGTATTATATTAAGTTCCAATAAAAGTGTTCATTGTTTACTCAATATTGTTGTCATAGAAAAGTGCAAATCAATCCCAGAACAACAGCAAAGGACCTTGTGAAGATGCTGAAGGAAACAAGTAAAAAAGTATCTATATCCACAGTAAAATGAGTCCTATATCGCCATGACCTCAAATCCTATAGAACATTTGTGGGCAGAACTGAAAAAGCGTGTGCGAGGAAGGCCTACAAACCTGACTCAGTTACACCAGCTGTCAGGAGGAATGGGCCAAAATTCACTCTACTTATTATGGGAAGCTTGTGGAAAATGTCAAACATTCACATGTGAAAGTGCAAATTCAAACTTGCATTTTGACATGTGGAAAAATTGTTGAAATTTTGCATTCCCATGTTGTCACATTCACTTGACATGAGCTCATGTTTTCACATGTGTAGTTTCATGTTATCATATGTTGCTTTTACATGTCTTGTTATCACATTAACTTTAGCTCAGCTCACTAAGGTTAGCTCATCTGTGTGTGGGTAGTTTGTCATGATTATGGCCCTAGGGGGAAGCCGCAGCACTACATACATCATGTTCATCAGATTCATCTTTCACAGTGTCAAATCAAATGTTATTGGTCACATACACGTGTGTAGTAGATGTTATTGCAGGTGTAGCGAAACGCTTGTCTTTCTAGCTCCGACATTGCAGTAATATCTAACAAGTAATAACTAACAATTTCACAACATATACCCAATACACACAAATCTAAGTAAAGGAATGGAATTAAGAATATATAAATATATGGACAAGCAATGTCAGAGCGGCATAGACGAAGATACAGTAGAACAGTGTAGAATAGTATATACATATGAGATAGGGCTGGGCGATACGGACAAAATCTCATATCCCGATATAGGTCATTTCATATCCCGATAACGATACATATCATGATATAGCACATTTTCTGTAAATTGAATGAATAAATAGTTGATATAAAATCTAAAGGCCTATTTCTTATCACATGTTCAATTAAACTCAACAAACGAAAGGAACTTACTCATATTTGATTATTTCTCCTTTTTATTTCGAACCTTTGTGCAAATTTCAATTAAGCATGTAACAAAATATAAAATGTGAATGTATAAAATCTAAGAAGGTAAATACAAAGACTAAAACTATTGTTGCAAACAAAATAAATACAGGTCTAAAATATATTTAGCTTGCCTGTTTTGCATGTTATTTTGGCATTAATATGTGTCACATATCAATTTGCATTTGGAACCTTGGGTCGAGTGTTAGCACCAACTCACGAAACCCCCATTTCTCGACCGTGTAAATTAGGGCCATGTCTTTGCAGATGTAAGTCGTAACGGCAGCTGTTATCTCCTTCCATCTTCGTGGTTCTTTGCCATATGGTGAGTCGCGGGCAAAAGCCTCTTGCAACATCTGAGTCGGGGGGTTTGTTTTGAGCACTCGACTGTACTTTTTTGGGTCTCATCCGTACTTTCTCCGTACTGTTTCACATGATTCTTGCGTAGGTGGTAAAAGAGGTTAGTGGTGTTTGAGCCTGTTGTCAGGACCGGCCTGCGGCATATTTTGCAGAGGACGGTTTTCAGGTCCGTGTCAGACTTTTCATACCCAAACCACGTCCATGCGCCCTCCATGTTTGTTTGCTTTGCAATTGGACAACGCAAAGCGTCTATCGTCACACAAAATATATTGTCATATCGCCCAGCCCTAATATCAAATGAGTAATGCAAGATATGTAAAGATATGCAAGATATGTAAAGTGACTAGTGTTCCATTTATTAAAGTGACCAGTGATTTCAAGTCTATGTATATAGGCAGCAGCCTCTGATGTGCTAGTGATGGCTATTTAACAGTCTGATAGAAATGTTTTTTCAGTATCTTGGTCCCAGCTTTGATGCACCTGTACTGACCTCGCCTTCTGGATGATAGCGGGGTGAACAGGCAGTGGATCGGGTGGTTGTTGTCCTTGATGATCTTTTTGGCCTTCCTGTGACATAGGGCGCTGTAGGTGTCCTGGACGGCAGGTAGTTTGCCCCCAGTGATGCATTGGGCAGACGGCACCACCCTCTGGAGAGCCTTGTGGTTGTGGGCGGTGCAGTTCCTGATACAGCCCAACAAGATGCTCTCAATTGTGCATTTGTAAAAGTGTGTGAGGATTTTAGGTGCCACGCCAAATTTCTTCAGCCTCCTGAGGTTTAACAGGTGCAGTTGCGCCTTCTTCACCACACTGTCTGTGTGGGTGGACCATTTCAGTTTGTCGGTGATCTGTAAACTGAGGAACTTGAAGCTTTCTGCCTTCTCCACTGTGGTCCTGACGATGTGCATAGGGGGCGTGCTCCCTCTGCTGTTTCCTGAAGTCCACAATCATCTCTTTTGTTTTGTTGACTTTCAGTGAGAGGTTATTTTCCTGGTACCACACTTCTAGAGCCCTCACCTCCTCCCTGTAGGCTGTCTCGTCATTGTTGGTAATCAAGCCTACGACTGTTGTGTCATCTGCAAACTTGATGATTGAGTTGGAGACGTGTTTGGCCGCACTGTAATGGGTGAACAAGGAGTACAGGAGGGGGCTGAGCACACACCCTTGTGGAGCCCCAGTGTTGAGGATCAGCGAAGTGGAGGTGTTGTTTCCTACCTTTACCACCTGGGGGCGGCCCATCAGGAAGTCCAGGACCAGTTGCACAGGGCGGGGTTCAGACCCAGGGCCTCAAGCTTAATGATGAGCTTGGAGGGTACTATGGTGTTGAGTGCTGAACTATAGTCAATGAACAGCATTCTTACATAGTTATTCCTCGTCCGGATATGGTAAGGCAGTGTGCAGTGTGATGGCGATTGCATCGTATGTGGATCTATTGTGTCGGTAAGAAAATTGAAGTGGGCCTATGGTGACAGGTAATGTAGAGGTGATATGATCCTTGACTTGTCTCTCAAAGCCCTTCATGATGACAGAAGTGTGATAGGCGCAGTGTGTGTGTGTGTGTGTGTGTGTGTGTTTGTGCTTGTGATTGTGTGTGTTTGTGCATCCGTTCCTGATGTATCACCCACCAATAGTTTCATCCCAGACCAGGAGGCTATCTGTCAGCAGGCCTGATGTGCATACTTCTGGTTCTCTCAGTTTAGATCTTGCACACATGTACGGCTTTACTGTTGCCATTTGTTGACTCCTTGCTGCTGCAAATTAACAGGACCAACAGCTGTAAAATGTCCCTTGGTATGTAGAACAATGAAAAGGGAAAAGTGACACGTGGTCATAAACGTATTTTCAACATGCTTATAAATTGTCACTGACTGCAGTATCAATTACTTTCCCACCGGAAATCTCTTTCCCTAAAGAGAGGTGTTTCTCTGCCCTGCCCTTCCCCTTTGATTTAAATTGGAGCAATACTGTCGAGACGAGTCAGGGGACATATGGATTGGTCCCAGTATTATTAAAAGAGGGAAATGCAAGGGATGCGTCCCAAATGGCACCCTATTACCTTTATTGTGCACTGCTTTTGATCATGGCCCATAGGGCTCTGGTCAAATGTAGTTCACTATATCGGGAACAGGATGCCATTTGGGATGCATACAATATCATTAGTGTGACTGCAGAGCCAAGGAGCTTCTCTGTAACTGAATGGATTTATTGTCTCTCATTTTCACTCATTAGAGCTTCATAATGAAAACTATGGTTCACTACCAGCTGAATCACTACTCTCTCTGATTCAAGGCATTTTCTGCAGACATTTCACCTGCAATCCTATCCTCCAGACTCCTGTGTGTGTGTGTGTGTGTGTGTGTGTGTGTGTGTGTGTGTGTGTGTGTGTGTGTGTGTGTGTGTGTGTGTGTGTTTCTGTTCTTGCCACAGGCCGGTAAAGATGGCCAATTTGGTCTATATTGGCGAGACAAAGCCCTTGGCTACAACCACTGAAATGCCCATTATCGTTTACTAAGCAGGTGCTGCGATGTATTGCTCCTTGATCACAATGCAGATTGTGTGTCAGCAGGAGCAATCGCAATCAATTTTTCAATTTGCTCTCCTGCCTGAGATAAATTAACAGATGTCGATTGATTTCCCCCTCCCTCCTCTACAGTCTACCGTCACATGGCTTGTTTACACCTGACAGCCAGGACTTTAACGCTGAGCACTTATTTGAAGTTATGCACGTTAAAATTAGCCATTTTTTAATTAGACTGAATGACAATTGGCAGGAGATTCGCTAAGCTGCTAATTTGACAAGTCTTACTTTTTCTTCTCTCTGTTTAACCTCCTACTCAAGCAAATTCCATTTGAATTGGAGAAGGGTGGAGTTAAATCAGTCTGGAGCAACCACCCTGGCCAAAGGCTATCCACTGCTTATCACAATGAAACATGCACGCGCGTGTGTGTGTGTGTATGCGCATGTGCACGTGCACGTGTCTTCCTGGTGCGATGCGATGTGCTGGTTCAGCCTCGCCATCAGGACACACACAGTGGACATTTATCATCAGACATCAGCCCAGCTCAGGTACTGTCTGAATAGAGTGGCTGGGGGAGGATACGGCCATAACAGTGTCTATATGACCTTTTATATAGGGGGACAGGGCGCCATTTAGGACACATATAGAGAATACTGTGATTGAAGTCATTTATATTAGATCTGGTTAAAAGCACATCTAAAGGGGTAAAACCAAAGTAAAGTCTAGAAAAAATATTTCTATTTTTGCGACCACTTAAAACTCACTGTGGTGTGTTTAATTTAAAACTCTCCTTTCTTCTCTTTCCTTCTGGCATCTTCGACAAACCCCTCTAATACCACCACTACGCCTGAACCCCTCAGCACACAGCGTTCCTCATGTCACCATCGGTGTCATGTGAAGTTTTCTTTGTCTTGCGATGGCTGGTTTTAAGCCCCCTGCTGTGAGTGACAGGCAGGTAGAGACTGCAGGAACAGGTGACAACACGAAAAAAAAGAGTCTGAAGCAAAGAGTTTATCACTGCCTGACCTGTCAGGGTTTTACCCATTGTCTCCGTGTGTGTGTGTGTGTGTGTGTGTGTGTGTGTGTGTGTGTGTGTGTGTGTGTGTGTGTGTGTGTGTGTGTGAAAGTGAGTCTCCTTTGCTCTAATCCTCCTGATTCAAATTCAAATGAACCTCTGTGACATTAATAGGAACAGCACAGACCAATGACAGGGCTTTCTCCAGTCAGCAGGAAGTAAAGGGAAGGATTATCATCGTCAGGACTATTATCATTAAACCTCAGCTAGCACTCTCTGCTTCCTCTCTGCTTCCTCCCTGCTTTCCCTCTCTTTTCCCCTCTCCTTTCCCTCTCCTTTCCTTCTCCTTTCTCTGAAAATGAACAGACACAATGACGTTATCCAACTGAAAGTCTTCCAACTATATAGAGTAGATTCTGGCTGAATTGTGTGTGTTTTATGTGTGTGTGTGTGTGTGTTTTGATGGACCACTTCATAAGGTAATACACACATAACACTTTTCTGCCTCTCTATAGTTTGATGTTAGGAATAGAGCAATATTCCCAAAAGTACAGGTCAATCACAGAAAACTGCTGTATTTTTAAAGCACGGGGCTGATATCTAGTAGGTGGAAATGTATGTAAAACTCACAGTTGTACAGTGGTGCCCTGTGTACACGGTTGTTTCAACAACATCTCAAAAATGTTTGCCTAAATGTCAACAAAACGCGTCGACTCAAATGGTTTGACAAAATGTTACGACACATTTTTCGCACACCATTTTAAGACAGCATGACACTTTTGAATAGTGAAACGATACTGAACGAGAAGTCATGAGGATGAAGTCATGCGTAGCAGACTGAAAAGCTTTGATGTACTGTGGGTGATAATGAAGATTTAACTTACCCATTCAATGTGTGAAAGCTTCTCCCATAGGCATATTCATCTAGTCACACACACACAGACATTTAATACCCAGAAGTGTTATTAACACAACATCTAAAAATGTTTGTGATGTGGTATATCATGTCTCCATGACAATACAGGCTGTATATTGTATATGAATCCATACAGTAGACCAATGGTACCGTATAGAATGTACCTTCACATGTACTGTCCATGTTTCATTTAGGAAGCCTGGCTAGGGGAGCAGACGGTTCGTCAAAGCAAACGGTACCAAGAGTATTCTTTTCTACCTAGAGAAACAGATCCTGTGTTTTCGGCAAATGGCACCCGATTCCCCTATTTAGAGCAATAATTTTGAGAGCTGCTCATCAAAAGTAGTGCACTATATAGGGAGTAGTGTGCCGTTTGGGACGTACACCCTGTGTGTCCTTTCAGCCTGGATGGCAACACTGGTAGCCCCAGGTACAACATACCCTTCAACCTTCACCACCATCCTCCACAACCACATTCCAAACAGTAGCAGTAGAAGGGGCTTGCCAGGGTAAGAGAAGTGACAGGATACAATCAGACCTGGGTTCAAACAGTAGCAGTAGAAGGGGCTTGCCAGGGTAAGAGAAGTGACAGGATACAATCAGACCTGGGTTCAAACACTATTTGAAATAATTGAAAACACTAACTGTGCTTGATTGAGCTTACCTGGCTTAATTGAACCAATAGAGCAGCCCTAAAATGGCAAACCCCGCCCATCTGGTACAGTCAAACAAAAGAATTGAAGTAATATTTTGAATAGTATTTGAACCCAGGTCTGAATGGTATTCCAATCCTATCCTTGCCAGACACATCATCCTCCTGCCCTATGGTATGCCAAAGCACTGGGTGTGTACAAGCAATTCAACTGAATACCACTCAATGTATACTCAGGCCTTATCGGAGAGAAACCAAATATACTCCAGGCTATCACAGGGGAACGGATGAGCAATTGGAACTCAAACAGTATTTGAATACAAATATATCAATGGTCCCTCCTTCAAGCTGTTCAAATCGCAAGTGGATGGACAAAATAAATAGTCTACCACAGTGAACGAACAACTGAGAAGGAAAGGAGGTACAAAATGCATGGTACCATTCACAGAGGTACCATTCACAGATGTACCATTCACAGAGGTACCATTCACAAAGGTACCATTCACAGAGGTACCATTCACAAAGGGAAAATGAAATAAAATCACACTACAAATACCAAATGAATCCATGAGACGATTCAGAGAGAACAAATTCACATGAGTCAAAACTAATGTAGACAAAGATTTTTTAAACACATTTTAAAGGATTTGCTAGATAAGCCCAGTCCAAGTATGGCCCCTAAAGGATGTTGGAATCGATGGATGAGAGAAAATGTACTGTGGGCCACACCATACAGAGAGAGAGAGAGAGAAAAGTGTTATTGAATGCTGCATGCATGAGTAATAATGAAGCCAGAGTGAATCTCATATATGCTCATGCTCTCATCATTATCAATGGCCTAATCTCCCATAAACCATTCCACTAGACTCAACTGGACATACTGTTCTGATGGATCCACAACTACATTTACCATTTCAGGAATGACTGTACTGAAACCATAAATATATTTATGTAAAAGTAAGAAGTGTACTGTAAATAGACCGCAGATGATCGTTTCCATTAGAAGGGAGAAAATTATCACCTCGCTAATACAGGACGTAGTTTGCAAACATATACATGAATCTCTGAGCGTAATGTTACCCCCATAGAGATGTCACCTGTTCAATTATGCATACCACTTATCTTATGATGATCTAATACTTGTATGTACTCATTGTATAAGTGTACCCGACAGATAGAAATGTAAGGGTGGGTTAGTTTGACCCTCATCTTAAACTATACAAAACTCACCTAAAGAGGTTTGGTCCTGCAGGAACCACGGCTACGACCCTGTGACCTCTGACCTCCCGAGACCTCCTCAAGAGAGAGGGTCTCCAAAATGTTTGATCTTGTTCATGGAAATAAATGGGCCCCTCTGGTAATAAGACGTCTCTGTCTATCCCCTGTTTAAGTCCTTCATTAACGTTATCTTTAAAAACGGGGAGCCTTACTCTTGACGGCGAGCGAGGAGGACAGAGGAGCATTACAGTAAGCTGTTTCTTCCAATTTCCTCATTTTCTAAATGAAACAGCCATATCGATGTTGATGTTGCCATGTCAGCAGTCAGCACAGTGTGGTCTTGTAGACTATGCCATAATGCCTACTATATGTGCCAGTCACATGTCTGAGGTGATATGGAAATATGTCTAAGCTTCAACTGAAATGTACTTCAACTGCTTTAAAATATTTATTCATGCAATAAGGACTTCCTAACATCATCATTACTATTGTTTGATAGTTTGGGGAAATGATATCAATGTGCTTCTGAGGACTTTTTCAAACACACTGAGGGTTTCAGAGAAAACCCTGTCTGAGAAATACTCATTCATTATTCTCAGCTGTACTGTCGAGAACAGCCAGTAGCAGTAAAGTCGAATAAAATTAACTATGTGAGGCTAACTTTGGACACGACTGATATACGGAGCTATGGAGGTAGGTATCTGGCCTCTCTCCCAGACACACTGGCTGCGTCTACACAGGCAGCCCAATTCTGATCTATTTTCTACTAATTGGTCTTTTGACCAATCACGTCAGATATTTTCACATCAGACATTTTTCAGAGCTGATCTGATTGGTCAAAAGAGCAATTAGTGAAAACTAAAGAACAGAATTGGGCTGCCTGTCTAAACACAGACACTGTAGTGGCAGGAATGACTCAAGATGATAATAGAACTGATCATCCTAATTAACATCATACATTGTAGAAATAGTATGCCAATAGAATGTGTAAGGTACTAGCGAGAATCTGGCAGGATTTCAGACTTATAGGTTATAATTCGGTTATGAGTTCTAACTTAATCGTATGATAATGACACCGCCGTAATTGAAAGGAGAATGATATTCTTTATTTTTTTTTAACATGCAATATGAAAATGAGACATGGGCCTACATTAAAATAAGTAATTTCATGTATGAAACTGCACACAAATAATAGTTAGATTCACAGAATATATAGAGGGGCTGCATAACACCTAAACACATATATATATATATATATATTCACACACACACACACACACACACACACACACACACACACACACACACACACACACACACACACACACACACACACACACACACACACACACACGCACACACACAACCTATCATAACTATGTAATTTAAGGTGAAGACACCATTGCCCCAATAACACAATTCTGCATGTTATTTTGAACTATATCTTCTATTTTGAATCATGGTATAATAAAATAACCACTATGAACCGTCTGTCTGTCTGTGTATTGTCTGGGGTCCTACATTGTCCTGCAGAGCTAGATCTCTCATCATGAAGGGATGACATTAACATGCTAGATGCTTGATTACTTGGGCTTGTTCTTTTATGCAGACTGACAGCTTGTTTTGTTCAGAACTAACTACAGTACACAGATCGTCACATAGATCCTACATCATACAAAATCACTCGTAGATCATGTATGGGTAGTGTAATAATTATCCCATTATTCGTGTAACTAGACACTATCATTCATTCAATTTTTGACTAAAAAGCTTTTAAAATTATATACATAATTTATTTCTAACAGCGTACTGTACTGTATATCCTATGATTGGACTAATTTAATTTCCATATTATGTTATCATGGCAACTAATAATTTATCATTATCCATTAAAATAACATTTAAAAATCCCAAAATACAGAGTAAGTAAAGTATGTAGTGATTAACTGAAATTCAAGCAACTCCTTAACAAGGCAGTTGAGACTTCCTTCTTCCTGTCCCATTGATTTTAATACATTTTGATTGATTCCCGTTATGACCTCAGCAAGTCGATTACCTCAGCAGCTCATCTGTGTTATTGAGACATTTCAGCATGAAATGTGTTTTTCCTCACTGAACGTTAAGCAGAAATTCAAGTGCCAAGTCTCAGAAGTCTTTATTATGAGATAATTAGTCATTATGATATTTTGCTAAAGTTCTGCTATTCCTTTCCTTGGTCATTTTAGCTGTGGGTTCTCCAGAGAGAACAGTCACCATTTCATGTTTAATAACCTTTTTCTCCCGCCCAGCTAAACATTCAGAAGGGGAGGACACGGTGTCCTAAACCAAGGAATATTTTACACTTAATCAAGAGCGGTGTGTGTGTGTTCGCGCATGCTTGCGTGTGTGTGTGCCCTTGCGCACGCACGTGTGTGCGAGTCTACACACACGGCACCACAATTGCCGGTGGTGATGATCTTCATTAACCCGCTAAATGCCAGAGGTGTTTTGTCACAGATTTTAATGCGTTTATCAGCACAAATATGACGGAACTGTTTAAGGCCAAAATATTGTTTACATCTCTTACAGCAATACATCTGGCTACAGTACAAATACAAACCCCCTCCCCAAACACAGTGGCTGTGACATTGGTTTGTCCCTTACATTAATAGCTGTGCTAATGCAGGTCATGGTAACTATTCCTTACAGAGAATTCTCCCTGTGCAGTGATAAAACCTACATTAGAAATTGTGCAAGATGAATGTGAGATGTGGGATCAAAAGAGCTAATTTATTCAAAATGCCATGTCTAGTCCCAGTATCGCATTGTAAAAAGAGTAGACTCTCTGCCAGGTCAGTGTGGCACACCAAAAGGTCAGAGACCCTTAAGATGATAGGCTCTGGTCTCGGCTTGCTCCTTATCTACACCTATATGGACCTAACCAGTAACCACCGCGGTCTCTGCCCTCTCGCCACCCGGCTCTGCTCCTCTCTCCTGTCAACTGGTCATTGCAGCCACTATGTAGCTGTGGTGTGATGTCGCTGCCCTGTGACGCGCTAGGCGACATGTCCGCCTTGCTAATAGCTTTGTGATGGCCCCACCTCGCTGTCGCTGAGCTCCCTGCCTGACTGGAAATGCACTGACCCTAGTCTGCAGCCCTGTCTGTCCGTCTGTCCACAGCCCTGCACTGTCGCCCTGCTCTGCCTGCTTGGCCCCGCTAGTCCCCCAGTAAGGGAGTGCGTAAACAGTAATTGCTACATAAATTATGTGACACTTGGTGTCAGCGGTTTCTGACTGACTTCCAGTCAGCACTGCTTATGTGTTGTTAGTATAGTTGGATACTAAAAAGAAAATGTTCAGGTATAAATCTATTATTTTCTATGGTCAGAAAAAAAAACATTTAGGGGAAGGCCAATAATATAGTTTTTGTGTATAGAGTATATGGAATCTTTTTTTGATTATACCATGCTTGTGCTAAGTATAGAATGTTATGATTGAATATTATGATTTTACATAATGGCAAAACAAAACATTACACAATCCCTGATGCAACATGTATAATTAAATATATCTCATCCAGGTGTTGAATTTAATTTATACATTGTCGTAGTCTGGGCTATTTGTCACTGAGAGTGTGTCACATTTTCACAAAGATGGCAAATTGTATTAGTCTTTTGTGGTAGAGACTGCAACGGTCCCGAGGGACTACAGACTAAATCACTGTGGTGTGATTAATTAAAGCAGTGAAAAATACACTGCATGTCTAAGAAACTGCTGCTCACAGTAATGATGGAGTATACTGCTCTAAGGATCTCAACAGACTATCCTCACAGGCTGAAAAATGAAGCACAACTAAATGTAATTCACACAATGCACAGTTGAAACGAGTATAGATAGACAGACAGACAATGTCTGTGGACAGTGTGTATAGTACAATAATCCCTACACATGACTAAATGACATGCAAATCAAAAAGACATTTGGTGTACGCTTGTGAGAGCATGATGTTGATAGCACTCAAGATACATAAATAGCAGAAGATCAAATTCATATTTACATTGAAAATGATTCATGTTAATTATTTCCAATTGTGCATTACATCTCCAGGAACGTTTCAGTACCGTAGGTCAATATAATAGGTGATATGGTGAGTAAATGAGGTTTCTATATTATACTACTGACACACTCTCCGAGAGTGTGTTAGGGGGAGTTGTGATGTGCAAAACACAACTCACACATGCATATAATACAACTTGTACATGTGTGAAATAGGACAAATATAAGCACCCACCAATAGATGTGTATATATATATATATATATATATATATACTTTTACGACTAATCTATTTTCTGTGACTACTGCCTAAAACATTGTGGGAATGGGTTTTTACCGATGCATTTTACACAATTACTGTTCTGCCCTCAAAGAACAATCACACAGATTATATAAAAAATGTTTAATGAAATCAGGGGGAAAAATCTGCTTACATCCTTTTGAATACACACATAGATTTTAAACCATAGTCCATCTCGAAATAATCTGGAGCATTTGTGAGGGATTAACTCTCAAACGCCATGTCCAGATAATCCCAAAACGCTGCTGCCTGTTTTTGCCTTTTTGCCAAGAGGACTAGAAAAAGAATTGTCTGTGCTCTCAAGATGATGAGTGTGTATTAGAATAACACACAAAGTATTAAAGTCTCAAATTCATTATCAGTGAAAAAATAACCTACAGCTATAACCATCTGCTGAAGCGTATCGCTTTGTGTAATTAATGGTGGTTAGATTGTCCTGACTGAAAGGGCATTGTCTCTTGGACAAACAAAAGATGGCTGTCAACACAATATACAGGCTACACCACTACAGTATCGGACACCTACTATTATGTCTATAGTTTACTCCCCCCCCCCCCCCCACCCGGTTTCCATTGGCATAACATGTACAGTGTATCCTCAGTGTTGGTAATGGTGACATTAATGTTGTATTACATTCTACTTGCTAAAGGAGTCTATCATGCTGGACCACAAGTTTCCTCAGAGAGAGAGAGAACGAGAGAGAGAGAGAGCTCTAGTTCATTTGCAACCTGCCCCTAATGTCCCTTGCTATCAGACTGAATCAGTACAGGCTGATAAATTAGCCATTTAGAAACTCATAGTGAAGGACTGTGAACTAATGTGCACGTCATTGTGTGGTATTCATATGCAATGCTTAATGTTGTGTAACCAATTCTGTCATTTCCATTATGTAAATACATTTGCCTCAGCATTATATTTTATGTATTGTCTTTCTTGTCTCAATTACTTGGGCTATTAATATCCGAGGTTTATGGAAATGGTGTTTCGGCGTGGTGTGTTTGTAGTTCGATGACAAAGTGCAAACTGTTCATGAAATCTCATTATGATTTCAATTGGTGTCACAAACTTGAACATGCTTTGAGCATTCATCCACACTCTATAGCTCGGGATGCAATACGCAGACACCTCACTCTGAATATACTGTAGGAACACTACTAAAATGACATTGCATTGCCATGACTAGGGTGTGTTACAATATTCATAAATACATATTTCCCGACAAGGTGTACATCAATGTTGCATTTTCAACACAAACCTCAGATGTGCACCAGTAGCCTACACTGCATAGTGACAACACTTAGAGGCACTGTAGGAAAAATGTCCCTATTTCCGACAAACTCACAATTCACCAGATATTTATTTAATCACTTTAGATGACAATTACTACTCAGAAATCAAAGCACACGCTAGCAAATCCATACAGTCCCCTGTAACTGTCAGTTGGTGTGATAAGGGTGAGGGTCCTACCATGCTAAACTGACAGGGAGAAAGAGACTGTGTAGTCCCCTAACACCAGCTCCTATGTCTATAAAAAACACATTCTTTATTTTTGCCACTGACTAAAGTGATGACTAACTCATGCACACCATTCAATCTTATTTACTGACAATTTATATTTTATTCCACAATTATTTCCCTGATGTTTATCATTTCTTGGTAAACAAGCCATCTGGTCAGTGTTGTGCATTATAATGTTATCTATCTGCTGTGTCTTGGATGTCTCCCTGACCCCTCGAACTGAGCAATGACTCATCTGTAACCTTCTGTCAGCATTTCCAAGTTCCTGACACACTGGCTTGTTTTTAAAGGCCTCCGTGTCATTTTACTCCTTATCACCATAACACAGTTATGATGAGAAGTGAATAGTTGAGTGTGAATACTCATTAAGACTAAAAGCCACTTTAAGACTCATGATTTTAATATTTCACATGTCTGATGGCTGACATGTGTGTATGCTTCATGGCACTAGGGGATTAGTTCACTATTTAAAGACAACATGTGAAATATGTATATTAATGCACATATTTTGACAATAATTGGCTAAATGTGGTATAGCCTAACAGTAGTTCACAGTTAGAAATGTTTTGAACCACACTTCAGAAATAAACATAAACTAACACACAAGGGCGCCACGCACCCCAAAAAATCTGACGGGGCACAAAGTAATTGAGGATAGCTGGGGGGTGGTCCGAAGGGGGGTTAGACCCCCCCCCATCCGTAAATTGGAGAATTTAGAATTTTTCAAACAAGCTAACTACTATAACTTGATTGATAAACTGAAATGGCGTCTTGGTAGCTAGCGGAGGAACGCTTAACTCTGTTCTCTTATATCGAGGTGGAGTTTCAGTATTGAGAAGTCATCACACAATTTGCTAGCAACAACATTGAGTCACCATCAGTCAATACCACCTCGATATAAGAAAACAGAGTTAAGCGTTCCTCAGCTACTTGGTAGCTAGTTATGAGGTTAGGCGATAGGGAACCTATCTGGGTTAGCTAAAGCCAACTTCATTAAATTGCTAAGTGGCTAGTAATATTACAGAGAAGAAAAAATTATAATTGTAAAAAATTATTATAATGTTAATGTTAATAATACACCTGTGCCCCCTATTGGCAAGATGTCTCTCCTGACACACATGATGCTACTGCATTCCAAGGTGCTGAGTGATTGGCTGCATAATATTGCATAAGGCTAGGATGCATCATTTATGTTTGAATTAAATGTATAAAGATAAGAAAAATAAGCAAACATGTTACTAAAATATGTTTAAAAGGGTCACTCAAGTTAGGATATGTCACTGTCGGTATTACAATCTATGGTCTGGGCTACACAGCATAATTGGAGTCAGACCTCAAATGCATGTTTATTTAGTCATTCTTGTGCATATCCAATCCATATCCTACTCATGAGTGTAGAATGCATTAATTATTAATCAAAGGGCAATAGGACTACAGCGTGTGATGAATTTAAACGTGTTAAACACTTTGGATTAGGCTACTGTGTAGACTATAGGCCTAGTTAGGCACAAGTTACACAAAGTGGATAAAATATTGCAAAATATTGCTACTGAAGTGTCTGTCATAGTATGGGCTACATTATCCGGAGGTTCTTTTTCTTTTTGGGAGGTCATTAGGGTAATGTGGCAACTTAAAAACCAGTACATGGATGCGCTGATGCCTCGCGCTCTTTGTTGAATCATGGCAGAGAAAGCTCTCCAAACGTTTTCCTTGTGAAACGAATTCCAATACCTATATGCTACCATTTAAACATAATCCATGGCGTTGTAATGACTCAAAGCAAACAACATTGCTTGCATGAAGCTAAAACTTCAACTTTGATTGGTGACTATGCGTCATGATGGGACTGATGATATGTTCTGCTTTGTGTGCACAGAAAAAGGAAATACTTCAATTATTACACATGTTTAGGCTAATATTTGAAATGTCCAGGGATAAAAAAATAAAAAATTCTAGTACCTAAACCTCGTGCGCTACGCAGTATAAGGTTGTCATTGCTCTCCGCTAGACTCCAAGGTGCGCGCGACCTCTGCGTTTGACACGTAAAAATAAAACATAAAAATGCATATGAAAGTTTTTACCTTTTCTCTTTGACCTTCTTCTCCTTCTCCTTTTGAACTTGCATTTGACTTGACTGCTCGGAGTTCCCGAGGTGCGGGTGTTGCTTTCAAGAACTGATGCCATGTAGTGACAGTGGAGAAACGCGCGAAATAACTTGTTCTGCTTCTTCTTAGCAGTTCGTCATATAAAACAGTCCTTGGTGACGGTGTGGATGATTTCAGACTTCTCTTTATTCCCTTGCCGAACTCTTCTTACCAGGGAGTGCGTGCGTCTCGCTGCTAGAGCACTGTGGGTACAATTACTCCTGCAACTCCTGCAAACCTCTGTCTCGAGAGCGACGGTTGTATTTTCTGGACTGCGCGAGAGCTCACACTGGTGTGATGCCGCCTCCCCTCGCGCAGGTTGTATGTAAAGCGACGTCTAGTTTTCTGCACCTCTGCGAATTATGCCAGAAGCCACTTTGAATCCAATCATGCAGGAAGCCTATCTATTTGCTACCGCAAATTCTAATTAGACCCAATCATGACTGTCTCCTTGCTGTGACATCACGAGTAGCTCCGCCACCAACAGCCTGCACAAGAGCACGCACCCATTCTTTCCTTCTTCCCCCACTGTCTTGCAAACTCAGCGCCCATTCGGGCTGAGTGATTTGGGTGATGCCTTTCTCGTCCCCCAGGACAAGACATGACACAGAGGTAAAGATCTGCCTGTGACAGACAGGGTTCTTCGTGGTTTGTTTTCACTGTGTGTCTCCTTACATTATTGTCTGTTTGTGTCCATATTGTGCCATGTAGGATTATTGGGATTCTGAGAGGATTATGATTATTATGTTGTTTCTCCAAAAACCTCTCTTGCTCGGTTTCCCTTTAATTCTTTACCAAAGTGTAGGTTCTGTAACATCATTGGCCATATACCCCCCCCCCCTCCCCCTTGTTGCTATTATAAACTGGTTACTCAATGTAATTAGAGCAGTAACAAGACATTTTTTTGTCATACCCGTGGTATATGGTCTGATATACCACGTCCGTCAGCCAATGAGCATTCAGGGTTCGAACCACCCAGTTTATAAGAGACATTATATAATTGTATATATCATTAACATACAGCATTATCCAGTTCAAGACAGCAAAATATTCTTACATTTTTGTAACATACTTATATCATACATGGAGTGGGACAGGATAATATACAATGACTGCATCTTATTCTGTGTAAACAATTATTACTATATATGAGGGCTTGACAGATTAATTTTGTTTTGTTTACTCACACACTTGGGACTGTATAGTCAGTGCATAGGCCAACGCAATGCCATTTAATTTGTTTTCTGTGTTCTATTTAGGCCGAGAGGACAGAACAGCAGACGTTATATGACTTTCCACTTCAGAGGTAAAAGTGTTCTGAGTTCTGACAGGTTATTGCCGCTGAAAAGTTTGAAGAATATGACATTTTGGCATTTTGTGTTAAAGCACAGTGTTGAGTCTTTCAGAAAGCATTATGTGCTTTCTCTAGCTGGCGGACATTTTGATTCCCCTAGCCCTCAGTGCTCTGTGCTCTCTGCAAGGCCAGCTGTATGGTGAAGGTGCTGTGGTGCCAAAAACAGTCACTATCATACAAAAATCACACAATTTTAACTGCAAGCAAGAGCACAATAACTCAGACTATGTAAAAGAAAAATAGTAAAAATACTGTAGCACTACCAACTGTTTCACAATACTGTATTACAATATCCACTACATAATTACTTTTTACAAATATGTTTAACATGGGAATTAAGCTAACATAAAAAATGTAAAAAAAATATAACCTAAAATCAGAACCTAAAAAACCTTGTGAAAGTCAGTGATCCAAAACATAAAGCAAACCACCAATCACATTGCCTAATAATAATGCTGATGTTTTCCTGAGAAAAAAAAAAACACACACACACACTCAAAACATACATCAAGCAACATCATGAAGGTTTAACCTTCCTACTCCAATTTATTTCAGTTCTGACATTAAAAAAAAGCCCTGCATTTTCAGAAACCTGACATGTTTGCTGATGTCAGTCGGAAGGAAAAGTCACTTTGAGATTCTTTTGTAATGGCGAGCAGGACTAGGGGAGGCTGGAAACATTTCCTGGATGCCGGAGGGGGGGAGTGGTGCTGCGCTGCGTAGCGTAGCGTTCTCAGGTCTGTCCGATGGGACACAGCCTGCCCCGAGGACACCCACAAATATCCATGTAAATTGCAGTTTAAGAGAAATCAATGGAAGTGACAAGTTGCCAATGCCACTATCTGGGGACGTACTGAAGGTGTGTGGGGTTGAACCATTCACAGATAACACTGAGGAGGGGAAATTTACAGCGGTACGGCTGCAGAGGCTATACACTGTTTAGGAAGTCTATGGAGTGCTATGGGGTCCTGTGGCTGATTCCAGGTCAGTTCTTACCCAGATCGAAAGGGTCGCTACACTAGAGTCCATACTGCACATTTTCTGTGTTAGAACTGCGTCATTGAAGGACCAAAATTCCTCCTATTTCACTTGTTTCCTGTATTAAAGATTTCTCTCCATTTCCCGAGTAGCATGTGATTGATGTGCATCTGTTGTGCGACTCCAAAACGTTATATACTTTCAGGGCTCTCCAGCTAGTCAGCCTGTAATAGAGTTCTCTATACTGACCTCTGTCCATGGAACCGACCTCTCTCCATGGTGCTGACCTCTGTCCATGGTGCTGACCTCTGTCCATGGTGCTGACCTCTCTCCATGGTGCTGACCTCTGTCCATGGTGCTGGCCTCTGTCCATGGTGCTGACCTCTGTCCACAGTGCTGACCTCTGTCCATGGTGCTGAACTCTATATGGCACACCCATGTCTTACTCTAAATACAGGGAGGAAAATACAACCTTTCTTAATGTAGCTGTTGTATTGTGCACAAAGCTATATAAGTCATAAACACATGCTATGTGTAGTAACCACATTCATACATACTGCATGTATTGTACAGCAGGATCTTATTCCAGTATGTAAGTATTGGTATTACTAGTATTCTTATTATCCCTCATGAGTACTACTATAATTTAATATGTCAATTTAAATTGGGCATCAAATTTGATGTGATTCATTAGCAATCATTATGTATGTAATATTGTCATTTGATCTTATTCAGCACACCCTTAGGCTAAGCTGTTAATTGTATAATACAGTGTCTCAATATGGACAGTCAGGAATAGAGGGAGCTAGTTGCCTCCTATGGAGATGGAGTAGTCTATGTCTCCATAGCAATAGATGAATTCATCATATCACACCACGCCACATGTGCCACGCATCAAATTAACACCACTCCTCTTCAAACAGGTTTCTGCTTGAAACTGATAACAAGCAAGTGCCATAATTAAGCACCTTTTTACCTCTAACATCATCACCTCAACACACTTACGATCATGTCAGCATCACTGTCATCTGACTCCATAAGGCTACATTTACACAGGCAGCTCAATTCTGATCTTTTGCCAACAATTCTAGCAACATATTAGAATATATCCGCTGCCTGTATAACCCCAGCCTTCGAAACCTACTTCCTTACTCTCCAAGGATATAATTTCCCTGGATGTGTCAGAAATAGGAATCAGAAATAATGCACTATATATGGAATAGGGTGCCATTTCAGACATAGACCCTTGCTGTTTTCCTCCTGTGTTATGAAGCTCTACTCCACCCACAGGTCAGGGCTGTGGAGTTGGAGGACAGGGCTGGGTCTGGAGTCCGGAGCCCCGTTCCTTCTTCTCTGTTCTATGTGGATATTGTCTGCGTCCCAAATGGAACCCTTTAACTATATAGTGCACTACTTTTGAACAAGGCCAATTGGACTCTGTTCAAAGGTAGTGCACTAAATAGGGGATAGGGAACCATTTGGGAGACATATATTGACTTTAAGCTTTGTGGGAGGGATTAGGTTCTGCTGTGGCCTTATCTGGCGCTCAGGCTCCTCACACGGGGCTCCTAGGGAGCTTCAGATCTGCCTTCATCTCCCCTCCACAGACATTTCACTCCTACCGCTGCTCCCTAATCCAGAAGACTGCCTCCTCCTTTCCCTCCTTTCTTTTTCCTCTCCTTTCCTTCCTCACTCTTTCCTCTCCTTTACCTCCTCCTCTCTCTCCACTACTCCACTACTCCTCTTCTCCCTCCTTCTTCCACTGCCTTCTCATCCTCCTCTTCCTCCTCTCCCTCTTCTCCTTTCCCACCCTCCTCACCCTCCACTACTCCTCCTCCTCTCACTCCTCTTCCTCCTCCTCTCCTCCCCCTCCTCTCATTCCCCCCTCCTCTCCCTCCCCTCTCCCCCCCTCCCTCCTCTCATTTCCTCCTTCTCCTTCTCCACTATTCCTCCCCTCCCTCCTGTTCTTCCTCTACTCATTGTATATATCCTAATCGTGACAAGAGGTTGGGAATGTGTATTTGTGTACCTACAATGTGGTTAGCCTCAGGGTTTACAGTGCATTTCAAAGTATTTGCGACCTCTTGACCTTTTTCCACATTTTGTTACTTTACAGCCTTATTCTAAAATTGATTGAATTGTTTATTTTTCTCCTCATCAATCTACCCAAAAATACCCCACAATGACAAAGCAAAAACTGTTTTTTAGACAACAGCAAAATAAAAATATATATATGATATATTACATTTACATAAGTATTCAGACCCTTTACTCAGTACTTTGTTGAAGCACATTTGGCAGTGATTACAACTTCGAGTCGTCTTGGGTATGACGCTACAAGCTTGGTACACCTGTATTTGGGGAGTTTCTCCCATTCTTCTCTGTATATCAGGGATCAAGGTAAGACCCAGATGCAGACTATCGAAGTAACACTGTTTATTGTAGCAACAGGGGCAGGCAAAGACATGTCAAGGGGTCGAAAATCCAGGGAAGGCAACTGTACAGGACGGCAGGCAGACTCAGGCCAGGGACAGGCAGGGTTCAGTAATCCAGAGGTGGAGCAAAGGTACAGGATGGCAGGCAAGCTCAGGGTCAGGCAGAAAGGTCAGGTGGGCAGGTACAGGGTCAGGACAGGCAAAGGTCAAAATCGGGAGGACGAGCAAAGAGAGGCTGGGAAACGATTGGAGCGGACAGGAAATACGCAGGTAAGCTTGAACGAACAAAACGACTGGCAACAAACAGACAGAGAAGACAGGTATGAATACACAGGGAATAATTGGGAAGATGGGCGACACCTGGAGGGGGGTGGAGACAAGCACAAGGACAGGTGAAACAGATCAGGGTGTGACACTGCAGTTCCTCAAGCTCTGTCAGGTTAGATTGGGAATGTTCGATCGGGTTCCCTGCTCTGGCTGGGCCACTCAAGGACATTCAGAGACTTGTCCAGAAGCCACTCCTGCATTGTCTTGGCTGTGTGCTTACGGTCGTTGTCCTTTTGGAAGGTGAACCTTTGCCCCAGTCGGAGGTCCTGAGCGCTCTGGAGCAGGTTTTCATCAAGGATCTCTCTGTAATTTGCTCTGTTCATATTTCCCTCGATCCTGACTAGTCTCCCAGTCCCTGCTGTTGATAAACATCCCCACAGCATGATGCTGTCACCACCATGCTTCACCATAGGGATGGTGCCAGGTTTCCTCCAGAAATGTCGCTTGGCATTCAGGACATTCATCAGACTAGAGAATCTTGCTTCTTATGGTCTAAGTCCTTTTGGTGACTTTTGGCACATTCTAAGCGGGCTGTCATGTGCCTTTTACTGAGGAGTGGCTTCCGTTTTGCCACTCTACCATAAAGGCCTGATTGGTGGAGTGCTGCAGAGATGGTTGTTCTTCTGGAAGGTTCTCCCATCTCCAAGGATGATCTCTGGAACTCTGTCAAAGTGACCATCGTGGTCTTGGTCACCTCCCTGACCAAGGCCCTTCTCCCCCGATTGCTCAGTTTGGCCGGGCTGCCAGTTCTAGGAAGAGCCTTGATGGTTCCAACATTTAAGAATGCTGGAGGTCTCCTTTTGGAGGTCTTGGGGATCTTCAATTCTGCAAAAAAATGTTGGTACCTTTCCCTGGGTCTATGCCTCGACACAATCCTGTCTTGGATCTCCACAGACAATTCCTTCGACCTCATTTTGTAACGCCTGCTTCCAACTCACACTCTCAAACACGTAGATCCCCTGAACACAGCTCACTTTCCAGACCACTTTCCAGCTCACACTCTCAAACACATAAGAGATCCCCATACGCAGCTCACTCTTCAGATCCCAATCACCTGAATTCTGATCACCTGTTCACACACCTGTATGTCATTATCACACACTATTTAGTTCAGTTCTTTGCACCACATCATTGTGAGATATTGTTTGTTTTGTGACACGTCTATTCAGAGCTCTGTTTTTCCTGCAATTTAATCCTCCCGTGTATGATAGTTTTTGCCTGCCTCACTACCGACGCCTTTTGCCTATTCTCTGCCTGTACTTTAGCCTATCGGATTTTCTGTTATCAACCTATTGCCTGATCTCCCGGATGATGTTACTAGCCTTTTCCCTGCCTGTACTGTTGCCTTATTGGACCCCCTGTGTATGACCTTCTGCCTGCCCCTGGACTCAGCTACCTGCCTCCTCCTGTGGTCCTTTACCAATAGACACCTGCTGCGCCCTGCGCTTGAAACCAGCTCTCTGTCTCCCATCGTGTTCATTACACATGGCTTGGTTTTTGCTCTGACAAGCACTGTCAACTGTGGGACCTTATATAGACAAGTGCGTGCCTTTCCAAATCATGTTAATATCAATTGATTTACCACATCTGGACTCCAATTAAGTTGTAGAAACATCTCAAGGATGATCAATGGAAACAGGATGCACCTGAGCTCAATTTCGAGCCTCATCGCAAAGGGTCTGAATACTTGGGTAATATGTTTTTTATGTGTAATAAATTTGAAAACATTTCTTAAAACCTGTTTTCGCTTAGTCATTATGGGGTATTGTGTGTTGATTGAAGAGGAAAAAAAAAATATTTTATCCATTTTTTTATCCATAAGACTGTAACGTAACAAATTATGGAAAAAGTTGTACTGTATATGTGTTTTCTATATAGTGCATATTTTATGTTGGTATCTAACAGAATCCCTCGTATAAGATATCAGAACCTCAAGGGTCTCTTCCTGGACAAATAAAGCTAAAAATAATAATGATCATCTGTACAATCGAGGAAGTGTAGTTCACCTGCTTTTGAAGTATGATATCTCTTCTGAATGACTTCATTCTTTTCACAACACCATTCCTCATTTATCACATTATAGGTCTTTGAAACGAGTGTCTGTCTAGCGTGTGGCGGTCTTGGAAGGCACAGTTAAAGACATTAGTGAAAGCACTTGAATAGCTCCTTTTGGCTCCACCAGTCATGGTGGATATGGCTGTACTGTCATAAATAAGAGTGGGAGAAAAAACCATGAACTCTTTATGTCAGCCAGGTTTAAGGGCATCGCAGAATCTTTCTGGTTACGTATACAGCGGATTGAGGAAGTGGGAGTGGATCCCGAATGACTTATTGTCGTGTTTGCACTGATGTTTACACTAGAAATGACATGCGGTGAGTGTAATGTGATACATGTAACTGCTTCACGTTGTTGCTTCTTCACTGGAGGAAACAGAAAAGCTGATTTGGACTCCCCACATTGTAAGTAATATTTCCTATTCCTAAATAGCGTTGCAAATGTGTTTTGAATTGTACAACATTTCCCTGAACAAGACATCTGGGATTCCTCCAACCAGGATTTCTGGAAAACCCGGGAATTTTGTAAGGCGTCTTGTTGTAGCAGGTAAGGGAGAGTCAGGCGCAGGACACAGAGATGAGTAATACACATAACTTTACTCAAAACAAGAAATATTCAAAGGAAAAAAAGAATCAAGCTCACAAATACAGACAAACTTACAATGAACAAACACGTACAAAACCATGGGGGAATCAGAGGGTAAAATAAGGAACATATCATTATGGGAATGGAAACCAGGTGTGTACAATGAAGACAAGACAAATGAAAAATGAAAAGTGGATCGTTGGCGGCTAGAAAACCAGTGACGTCGGAAGCCGAACAAGGAGAGGGACAAATTTTAGGAAAAGTTACTGCATTTCTGCAACCCTATTCCTGAATATGCAAACCCTGCAGAATCTGTGACTTTCAGTATAGTACAAAAAAAGTAATTATTTTATAATGTAACACTGGTTTTGGTACGTACACTACAATAACTATGATAGGATCAGAAGGCTTTTTAATTGATGATTCAAGGTTGATTGTCAGGAAAATGTTAATAACATATTCATTTTCAAAAAATCCTATAATATTCTGGTGTTCTACGTAGCCTTCGAATATTAACTAGTTTATTTAAATCAAACAGGCAGCCTGAATAGGAACTAACATTATTGCCCTTTAATGTCACATAACATTATCTACACCGTAGTTCCACACAATGGCTCCATTGTGTCCTTTACTGAGTGGGGCTTATCAGGGAAAGACAGGGAAGGAGAAAATGGTAAAAAGAGGAGAAAATATAAACGAGGTCTCTATTTACCTACTGAAGGAGAGAGTCCTATAGAGTCTGCAGCCTCAGGGCACTGAGTGACTTACCTATCCTTAACTAACTACTTGTGCTACGTTTCCAGGCTTTTGCCCTTTTGTTGGTGTTTGGTAGGCGTGTTACAGGCAGATATAGAACTAAATCTGTTGTTACAGGGAGAGGGAGGTGAGTAAAGTAGAGCAGGTCTTGGGTTAAGGCTGTTTGTTGTACAGGACTGATCAGCTCCTTGGCTGCAGGTGAACTATACAGCTGCATTTGGATTACATTGCTCAACTCGACTACTCATTCATGTCAGGTACAGTGTGAGAGAGTCGAGAGCACTCACCATGACTGGGGTTCAGAACAGATGATTCACACACTCCGGTGGAACATTGGACAAAGGAAGGGGAGAAGCTGTAAGAAGTGAATGGTATAGAGTCTCCTTGATTGGTCTTTGTGTGGTTGGAAGCCAGTTGAGCTAGTAACTATAACATGAATAACTTCTCCCCAAACTGGGAACATTCCTAGGATATTAGCTTAGATTAGATTCCCATTAAGTTCTCGTTAGAGTTTTATCTAACATCAGGATGATAATATCATTAAAAACATTCAGAAAATATTCAGAGAATCTTTTTTATAAAATTTATTTATCAACAATGTTTTAGATGAAATATCCTTGGAATGTTCTCTGAACATTCACTAAAATGTGCACAGCTGAGGGCCTCCCGGGTGGCGCAGTGGTTAAGGGCACTGTACTGCAGCGCCAGCTGTGCCACCAGAGACCCTGGGTTCACGCCCAGATTCTGTCGTAACCGGCCACGACCGGGAGGGCTGTGGGGCAACACACAATTGGCCTAGCGTCATCCGGGTTAGGGAGTGTTTGGCCGTTATGGAAATCCTTTTCTTATCGCGGGCCGGGCACAGTGAGCGCTAACCAAGATTGCCAGGTGCACGGTGTTTCCTCCGACACATTGGTGCGGCTGGATTCCTGGTTGGATGTCGCTGTGATAAGAAGCAGTGCGGCTTGGTTGGGTTGTGTACAAATGCGTGCACCAAGATGCAATTTGATGCGTGGTAAATTTACTGTTGAATGATAAGCCCCTTTATAATAAAGCCATTATTGCAGCATAGGCTACAGATGAGCATAGGGGTTTTTAGGACTTCCACACATTTGCTTTTTCTTTGCCTTTTAAAAACACTTTTCATGCAATTTTACATAATTTACATTAAAGAAGACATTAGCTGAATCTTTTTTAATACCACACTAATGACCGAAATCAGTGGCTACTCTGACACTGACAAACTGACAAACAAATCAAAACAACAACAAACAAATCAATCTGGTCTTGAATTCAAAACAAACAATAGCCCAGGCCAATGAAGCGACACACATAATGTACAATATTGTATATACAGTACCAGTCAAATGTTTGAACACACCTACTCATAGGCTATTGCCAAGACTAGTGCATTGGCCAGTTGTAAGGGGTGCGTAAGGGGTAGTTGTAAGGGGTGCGTACTGGTGGCAGAGAAGTCAGGCGCAGGAGAGCAAAAACTGTGTTACAACGTTGCAGTTTAATAATAAAAATCACTGTAAACAGAACAATCAATACAATGGGTACAAAAACCTGTTGCACACCAGAAATAATGTGTACAAGCACATACATTAAACAATTCCTCACAATGTCATGGGGGGAACAGAGGGTTAAATACACAACATGTAATGATGGAATTGAAACCAGAGGTGTGTTGGGTCATTGTCCTGTTGAAAAACAAATGATAGTCTCACTAAGGGCAAACCAGATGGGATGGCGTATCGCCGCAGAATGCTGTGGTAGCCATGCTGGTTAAGTGTGCCTTGAATTCTAAATAAATCACAGTGTCACCAACAAAGCACCCCCACACCATCACACCTCCTCTTCCTCACGCTTCACGGTAGAAACCACACATGCGGAGATCATCCGTTCACCTGCTCTGCATTTCACAAAGACACGGCGGTTGGAACTAAAAATCTAACATTTGGACTCTTAGTAACATAATATGGAGAATAAACAGAGCGCATCTTCAAGATCCGAAATGTATTAAATGCATAAACGAAAAAATACCTTTACCATTACAAATGTAGCCGTAGAGTGCAGAGAAAAGCATGACCCCCAACATAATTTGGGATGCTTTTAAGGTGTACATTAGGGGAATGATAATCTCATACTAGGCAAAAGTTAAATCTGAGTTAGAAATTAACATGAAAGAAAAATAAACCATTATCTTAGAAACAAAGCCCATAAAAATCTTTACAATGTAAAGGTAAATAAGAAAAGAAAATGTCTGAACTAGACGGAATATGATCTTTTATTTTTGAAGAGAGCCAACAACTACAGGTTAAACTCATAAAGCATACTATTTAATGGCAATTAAATCTGGCAAACACCTCACAGCCCTCACAAAATGAACACACGCCAAACCGGTTATAATTTTAAAAGATAAGGACAAAAATGCTTTAATTAAAAACAACGACCCTGTTAATAACACTTTAATAGTTAGAACAGTTGGACTGATCCTCCAGCCTTCTTAGACACAATAACCTTGAAGCAACAGCAGGTACAAAGAATCACCCCAGAATAAGTATCAGATGCTGTTAAAACATTGGTGCTGAGGACAGCACCAGGGATGTACGGCTTTCCCATATCATTTCATTTGATATTCTGGGACAAAGTAGCACTCCAATTTACTCAAATTACAACACACATGTCACTTAATTCAGTTCCATGTGTCAAACAGTTATTTTAGTTAAAATCAGGAAGATCTGATGAGTCCCCTGCAGATTACAGACCTATACATTTTATAAATTGCAACGATAAAATAATAACAAAACTCATAAGCAACAGAATGGCAAAAGTATTACCAGACTTAATACATATTAATCAAACAAGGTTTATTCAGAAATAGACACAAAGGAATACAAAAACATGTTTTCGTAAAATAAAATACGCTAATACACAAGATGTAGATACATCAATAATGTTTGTTGATGCTGATAAGGCTTTCAACCATCTTGAATGGCCTTTTCTTACCCTTTTTTCTCCCCAATTGGTAGTTACAGTCTTGTCCCATCGCTGTAACTCCCGTACGGACTCGGGAGAGACAAAGGTCAAGAGCCGTGCGTCCTCCGAAACACAACCCCACCAAGCTGCACTGGTTCTTGACACAATGCACGCTTAACTCGGAAGCTAGCCACACCAATGTGTCGGAGGTAACACTGTACAACTGGTGATGGTGCGTGCGCCCGGCCCGCCACAGGAGTCGCTAGAGCGCGATGGGACAAGGACATCCCGGCCAGCCAAACCCTTCCCTAACCCAGACGTCGCCTCATGGGTCTCCCGGTCGCAACCGGCTCTGACACAGCCCGGTATCAAACCAGGATCTGTAGTAACGCAGCTAGCACTGCAATGCCATTGCCTTAGACCGCTGCGCCTCTCGGGAGGCCCTTTGAATGGCCTTTTCTATTAAAAACTTTGGAAGCATTCAACTTTCCAGCTGAAATTATGCATTTAATGAAAAAGGTTCTATAAATATCCTAATGCAAAAATATACACTGAGTATATCAAACATTCCTAATATTGAGTTGCACCCCCTTTTGCAATTAGAACAGCCTCAATTAGTCAGGCATGGACTACACTATAGCATTCCACAGTGATGCTGGCCCATGTTGACTCCAATACTTCCCACAATTGTGTCAAGTTGGCTGGATGTCGTTTTCTTGATTTTTGACACATTCAAACCAGTGCACCTGGCACCTAAAACCATACCCCATTCAAAGGCACTCAAATCTTTTGTCCTGCCAATTCCCCCTCTGAATGGCACACATACACAATCCCTGTCTCAATTTTCTCTAGGCTTAAAAATCCTTATTTAACCTCTCTCCTCCCCTTCATCTACATTTATTGAAGTGGATTTAACAGGTGGCATCAATAAGGGATCATAGCTTCAACCTGGATTCACCTGGTCAGTCTATGTCATGGAAAGAGCAGGTGTTCCTAATATTTTATACACTGTGTATAGCCATGGCAATATGGTCAATCAGGAATTCCATACTTCCTTTTTAGCATTCTTAGACATAATAAACCCAGGGAAATACTGGCAACTGGGTTATTCAACATCACTTCACTCATCCTCTTTCTAATATACACAGCATACTCCTGGGCCCATATTTACAAGGTATCCAAGACTATGAGTGCTGATCTAGGATCAGTCGCTTTTCAGATCATGAAAAATAAGCGAGGGGAGACTATATCAAGCATCTCAAAGTAGGAATTACAAGTTGAACAGTGCATTTTTACACAATGTTTTAATTTATACAGCTAGTCTAAATTCTGCATTCCGACAGAATTTATAAATCTGGACGAAATAAAGAGATCCTTTGTTTTAGTAGAATATATCTGAGCCTCAATTTCATATATATATTTTTAAATTACATGGTTTATTATTATTTTTGTGTCCATTTATTAAGCAATGAGTAATGCAAGTCTTGGCAACATAGACTCTGCTCCTTCAGGGTAGCTTACTGTCCAAACAAAGCATCAAAATAAAATAGCCTACAGGCAGTGAGCGTGGTAAACTAGTCCAATCCCCCCCGGCAGGAACACAGAATCTTACAGGTGGAGTCTGGGGTGGTGGTGGGAGCATGAATCCAGCTCATAGTAACAGTAGAAGAAGCGGCAGCAGGATGAGTGTGCAGACCCGGGCATCTTAAATAGACCGCCAAATAAGGTTGGCGTGATTGATGCTAGCTTCTAATTGATGCCATTTCAGCTGATGCTTCAGCCTGTCTTAACTGGCTTTGCTTAATTTAAAGAATATGCGGGATTGAACCTGTAATTCAGAACTGCAGCCAGATAATTAACCCACCAGGGGACATCTGTGGCCTTGTGTTTTTTTGTTGTTGCAGTCAAATACTGTACATTATGGCCAATCAGGACATAGATCACAATTTCTGAGTTGATCAAATGTCCCCATCCTCTTCATATGCAGTGTACTTGTAACACTGTATGTTGTGATTTCCTTTCTTCATCAACTGTTGAAAGTCTTGTGAAATGTGACTTTAGTTGGGCAGAGCTTTCCTTTAAATAGTGTGTACACTAGTGTACTCATATGATACAGATTCAGAAAATAAACATTGTAGAATCATTCGCACAACTGGAGAGTTTTTGTGTTTTAAGAATATATATTTTGAGATGTCCCCACAATTTCCCCACCAGACTGTTCCCTAATGAAACATTCTGGGAACCTCTAAAGAACAGATGTAATGTGTTCTAGGAATGTTCTTACAACATCAGGCAAATGTTTCAAGCAAACATTCTACAATCACCACCCCCCCCCCCCCCCACACACACACAGAACACTTTTGGTTTGCTGGTTACATCATGAAAATACAATTTAATCCATTTGACTTTATCACTTCCTGTGAGTACGTTTTTAAATGAGCATTTGCAGGGTTAACTGTTCCAACCACCATTCCATTGACCTGACACCATGATGCTATTTGGGGCATATGCTGTCTCCTTGCCCTGTTACTGAGGTCTTTGTGATTTACACGGTCAAACATTATTAACTGTAGTGGTTTTAACCTGACAACAAACACAGGACAAGGACGGGAGTGAAGGTCAAAACGGCTTCACACAAACAGGGCTTGAGTCTGCTACTCAAATACAGTGTACCAAACAGATTGGACAAAAAATATATATAAATATACACATCACAGGTTTGGCTTTAATTTAAAAAGAAAAACAGGAACAAAATGTGCTTTTATGTGCTACTCATTAATACAACATAGTTAAATGGGAATAGGTAACTGACATGATGTATGATGTGTCTTGCTTTACATATTTCTGTGAATGAGTTAAATTGAATAGTCAAATACTTTCTCAAACACTTTGTTAAGAAAAGTAGTCATCATGTACAAGGTCCCGTGTAGCTCAGTTGGTAGAGCATGGTGCTTGCAATGCCAGGGTTGGGGCTTTGATTTCAACGGGGACCAGTATCAAAATGTATGCACTCACTACTGTAAATCGCCCTGGATTAGAGCGTCAACTAAATGCAATACGGACGGTTGTTGTTGAATAGCAATATATTCAAATGTATCCCATGTACAGTATGTTTCACACTGTGGTTCAAAATGACCCCCTGACCTTACATTTCTCACCCCCTACTTGGGTGAAATGAGTAAACAGAGGCTAGCTCATCATTCCCCACAGATCCTCAAAGGCCTTGAAGTTCCTCTATATCACATTTTGAAGACTGAGATTAATTGCCTCTTTTACGTCCTGACAGTAATCCTTGAAAATGCTTCTTCTTCTTCTCACTATAGCTCTGAGCACAGCCACGACAAGACAGCTAGCACCTCAGCCTGCCTCCTGCCTCCCTCCCCACCGCTACAACAGCAACTCAGCTGCCTGTATCCCTGCCCCCCGCTCCCTCCCTAGCTCTGACTGGTGACGACTAAATGTGCTTCCCAAATGGAACCCTATTGCCTATGTAGTGCACTACTTTTGGCCAGAGCCATAGGGTCCTCATTAAAAGTAGTTCACTATAAAGGGAATAGGATGCCATTTGGGACATAACCAGAGACAGGATATCGTCAAGCTAAACCAGAATATATCACTAATATTCTTCATGACACTCTTCATTCTCCTTCTAAACAACTGGTTCCTATTTTAATTATGTAACTTCCTGGGTCTGTATTTGCAAAGTGTCTCAAGAGGAGGTGTGCTGATCTAGGATCAGTTTTGTTAAGACGGATCCTGATCCACTCCTACTATGGCGCTTTGTGAATACAGGCATAAATAAACAAGACATGAAAAATACACATCTGTTTCAGATTCAGATTGGTCTCCATGGGATTTTACGATATTAAAAGTTGAAAAGAATATTGCATTGCTTTAATTAATGAGTTAAAAAAAAATCCATGCTTTGTGATCATCATAACATATGGTCCTTTTGTTTCGTAAATCCTCGAGAATCCAGGCAGACGTAGGATTTAAACACTTGCTACAGATGCAGAGTGATGAGGTTGGTGGGAATTGGACATGTTTTGCATGGTCCCTGCTATACAGCATATGCTGCCCACGGCCTTATCAGAGGTCGTCCAGAACTTCTGACTGCCATTTTATTATTATTACACCAACAGATGGTTGTTGGATATTTCATTTGTCACTAAAGTATCCTCCTCTCTCAAATCTCTCTTTTATGAACTTTCATAAATTGCATAACACGTGATGAATAAACTAGACATCATCATCATCATCATCACGCCATATTGAGGTTAACGTTTCCAGGTTGCTAGTATGAACAACCAAAACATATTGATGTAATGTCATGGGTGTCCAGATGACTAAAGAATAGTGGTCAAATACTGTATGGGTTACAGCTTGAGCGATTTCTCATACAGGTACTGTATAAGTTGTTGTGTGATGCCTCCTACTGCAGTCCCCAAAGGAAGCTTTGATTACCCTACCAACCTTGACTGCATTCACTGTAGCATAGGGCTACGTGACTCTGGCTTGTAAATACGTAGTTCCTACATTGAGCATGTGACACATTCAGGCAGGGTTTTGCTGTTTGCTCTGAATACGTCGGACTGAAAGCCTGATTTTCTAAGCTTACACCTCAGCATGTGTTTTTCACCACATTGACAGTGATTACCATATAGCACTGACCTGGACCCTCTCTGTTACCCTGTTTCATTAGAATGGGATGTAATCAATCTATAATCCAGTGGTCATCAACTAGATTGAGCCGCGGGCCGATTCTTTCTGGAGCGGATGGTCGGGGGGCCGAACATAATTACAAATAACTAGTAGACTGTAAATTGACCGCAAGAAGCCCAAACAGATGTTTGACTAAAACATAATAATTTCAAACCTTGCTTACATTTGTATATGATCACATGTCTCTCTATTATGCATGGGAATACTTGGGAACAGATTTATTAAATTAAAATTACTTGGAGTTGATTTCCTGGTGTTTTTACATTATTTTATGTCCAACAATAAAAATTACACACAAAAAAAAAACATATTGGGGGGTTTTTGCTCTGAAAACGTTGGGCAAATAAAATTTGGCCCGCGGGTTGCCTGCTGTAATCCAACCAAAGGTTGTGTTCTTAGTGGCGGAGAGAGAGAGACAGAGAGAGAGAGAGAGAGAGAGAGAGAGAGAGAGAGAGAAAGAGGTCCCTATGGAGTTCTGATGAGGCCAGGGGATGAGAGGTCCCAGGAGACCGACACCACGGTAACATGGAGCTCCACATTAACCCACACCACACAGACAGTGCTCTCAGCAAAATATAAACAGATTCTATGTAATATAATATTTAACTAAAATATAAATTGTTCTGAGACTAGTTGGTGTTGCCTACAGTGTTATGGTGAGTGTATATGTGGCATATACAGTTGAAGTCAGATACGTTTACATACAATTGAGCCAAATACATTTAAACTCAGTTTTTCACAATTCCTGACATTATTCCTAGTAAAAATCCCTGTCTTAGGTCAGTTAGGATCACCACTAAATTTTTATGTGAAATGTCAGAATAATAGTAGAGAGAACAATTTATTTCAGCATTTCTTTCTTTCACCACATTCCCAGTGGGTCAGAAGTTAACTTACACTCAATTAGTATTTGGTAGCATTGCCTTCAAATTGTTTAACTTGGTTCAAATGTTTTGGGTAGCCTTCCACAAGCTTCCCACAATAAGTTGGGTGAATTTTGGCCCATTTCTCCTGACAGAGCTGGTGTAACTGAGTCAGTTATTTTTCAGTAGGACTGAGGTCAGGGCTTTGTGATGGCCACTCCAATACCTTGACTTTGTTGTTCTTAAGCAATTTTTGCACAACTTTGGAAGTATGCTTGTGGTCATTGTCCAGTTGGAAGACCCATTTGGGACCAATCTTTAACTTCCTGACTGATGTCTTGAGATGTTGCTTCAATATATCCACATAATTTTCCTACCTCATGATGCCATCTATTTTGTGAAGTGTGCCAATCTCCCCTGCAGCAAAGCACCCCCACTACATGATGCTGCTACCCCCGTGCTTCACAGTTAGGATGGTGTTCTTCGGCTTGCAAGACGCCCCCTTTTTCCTCCAAATATAACGATGGTCTTTATGGCCAAACAGTTCTATTTTTGTTTTATCAGACCAGAGGACTTTTCTCCAAAAAGTACAATCTTTGTCCCCATGTGCAGTTGCAAACCGTATTCTAGCTTTTTATGGCGGTTTTGGAGCAGTGGCTTCTTCCTTGCTGAGCGGCCTTTCAGGTTGTGTCGATATAGGACTCGTTTTACTGTAGATACTGTAGACAAGGTCCTTTGCTGTTGTTCTGAGATTGATTTGCACTTTTCGCACCAAAGTACGTTCATCTCTAGGAGACAGAACGCGTCTCCTTCCTGAGCAGTATGACGGCTGTGTGGTCCCATGGTGTTTATACTTGCGTACTATTGTTTGTACAGAGGAACGTGGTACCTTCAGGCATTTGGAAATTGCTTCCAAGGATGAACTAGACTTGTGGAGGTCTACAATTGGTCTGGCTGATTTCTTTTGATTTTCCCATGATGTCAAGCAAAGAGGCACTGAGTTTGAAGGTAGGCCTTGAAATACATCCACAGGTACGCCTCCAATTCGCTCAAATGTTCTGGAATTTTCCAAGCAGTTTAAAGGCACAGTCAACTAACTAAGTGTATGTAAACTTCTGACCCACTGGAATTGTGATACAGTAAATTATAAGTGAAATAATCCGTCTGTTAAAAATTGTTGGAGGAACTTGTGGAGTGGTTTAAAAACTAGTTCTCAGTGTATGTTAACTTCCAACTTCAACTGTATGTTATTGTCATGTTCTCCTTTCGCTGATGGTCCTCACGCCGAACAATATAGAAGACCCTCTATCTAGCATTCATGAGTCTGGGAACATCCCACTGAGCACACACTGGTTGAATCAACATCGATTCCATGTAATTTCAATGAAATGATGTGGAACCAACGTGGAATAGACGTTGAATTGACATCTATGCCCAGTGGGTTGATATAAGTGAGGAGAGAAGGAATCATATTTTAGACAACTCTGTGGTGGAATACCCTAGCAGCTAAATAAATAATGCATTATAAAGAATGATATAGTAACCAGCAACTGTGAATGAACTGAATATAAAATATTTCACTGTATTCCTCCTACGGTCATTTTCTTGAGAGAGACTTCATGGAAATAGAATTTTATTGGATGAAATTTGACATTCGTTTGTGCCTGAGTATCCCTGGCAACGGCAAATAAAATCCCTCTTCCACAGAACTTGAGACAGAGAAGAAGTTCTTTGATTATAAGCACAAAGAAGAAGAATACACAATTTAAATATGCGAACACAGTCCGCGTCCATACATACAATGCTTTCAGCTTTAATTTTTGGTATCTTTTAACTTTTAAACCATGACATAATATTGTAGCTCATTTTATAGGGTGTGACAAACAGCCATAATAACACTACTGCGAACATTAAAAGTGATGGATATATTTGTATAATGTACATAAATGATGTGCAAAGAGGGACATTGAGAAACCTTCTATGACAATCACCCTCAAGTATTCATACTGTAGATCTATTTACTGTTAATATAGATCTGAAATGAGTAGGTGACATGGAAAAAAATAGAATTTCTCCCCATGAACAGCAGATGGTAGTAGTAAACATTTGACATATGTTTCCCAGCGTCCGGAGTGCATCGTCTCTATTGAAGCTATGATCAAATGGTACTATACATGCATAAAGACTGTACTGTTCAGAAGAGCTTTCAATGAGCTCTGCTAATTCTAATCGTATGCCCTCTGGATCTGATGACACCTAGCTCTGGTAACTGTCTCTGTTCTATGTTCTGTGTTTTTGGATTGCTTTAATTATTATTGCTATTCTTATTATTATTATTAGCGTCTTGGGAGTGAGAAAAGCACTTTTCAAATTAAATGAATTATTATTGTTACGATAACCCCTACCAAGTGAACATTGCAATGTCACTTACCCTATTACATTTTGTATCAGAACTGGACAGTATTCCTTATGAAGTTACATATGTTCATAAAAAATAAGATGAAAGATAACAAAAAACTGTAGGTTTGCTCTGCATGCTGATATCTTGTGCTATTCCGGGGTTGAGAGGTTTGAGATTATATGTAAAAGTATTATTTGTGTGTTGGTTAATATTAATCACATTTTCCCATTTGATCAATCTGTGAATTGTAGCCAAACTTTATTTAGTCTCACAGGGATTACTATGTCAAAGGCAGGTCCCGGATCCCAGTGTGTTTACTTGTCTAGTTCTCTGAGTCAAATCAGACATGTTGGACTAAATGCAGTTTAATAAAAGGCAGGAAGACAGTGGATAACTCCCTCAAGTTAAGCTCATCGAATCGTCTCTGAAGTTTACTCTTTCATCCTGCAGGGAATCACAGTTGGTGTCAGCGTTTGAAGTTACAGCTTTTCCTCAGTAAACTGAACATAAAGGTTGGACCTCAAGACAAGATCTCGACAGGTAAAGCTAAAATAATATATTTCTTTTTTACTGCTACAGATGTTGAGTATAACTATATAGGGTAAGGAAAAAATATATGTCCTGATCATTTTATGTGAAACAATATATAAAGTTGGACTTTGTGTGTGTCTATCAGGTTACAGATGAAGTATATGGCAGAAAATGTATATGAGCAAAATGAGATTTGATGGTTGTTATAATGGAGGAGTCAGACCCACAACCTCCCTCAGCCTTAGTGACAGTTGATCACATGATCAGATGTATGGGCACATGGTGGTAAGAAAGGCTACGTGTGTACTGTGTGTGTTGGGGGATAAGCGTAAGACATTGTCAATAGAAATGAAAGAAGGCACATAACTATGGGCATGCCAATAAATAAAGGCTCAGGTATCTAAACACAAGTGTGGAGTGGTAGCAGGTATTAAGCTAAACCATAAACCACAGTTACCTGCTGTTTGTCAACGCACATCCGTTCACACTAGTACACTGAATACAGACTAGGCCTACAATGCCTTCAGGAAGTATTCACACCACTTTTTCCAAATTGTGTTGTGTTACAGCCTGAATTTAAAATGGATTCAATGGAGATTGTGTCACTGGCCTACAAACAATATCCCATAATGTCAAAGTGGAATAATGTTTGCAGATTTTGTTTTTTTAATTATTTTTTATTTTTTACAAATTAATAAAAAATGAAGAAATTAAATGTCTTGTGTCAATAAGCAAACAACCCCTTTGCCATGGCAAGTTCAGGAGTAAGAATTATTTTAACAAGTCACATAATAAGTTGCATGGACTGCAATATTAGCATTTTGATTTAGATTTTTTTTGATTTTACCCCCTTTTCGTGGTATCCAATTGTTAGTAATTACTATCTTGTCTCATCGCTACAACCCCGTATGGGCTCGGGAGAGACGAAGGTCAAAAGCCATGCATCCTCCAAAACACAACCCAACCAAGCCGCACTGCTTCTTAACACAGCGCGCATCCAACCCAGAAGCCAGCCACACCAATATGTTGGAGGAAACACCGTGCACCTGGCAACCTTGGTTAGCGTGCACTGCGCCCGGCCCGCCACAGGAGTTGCTGGTGCAAGATGAGACAAGGATATCCCTACTTGCCAAAACCTCCCTAACAACGCTAGGCCAATTGTGCGTCTCCCCACGGACCTCCTGGTCACGGCCCGGCTGCGACAGAGCCTGGGCGTGGACCCAGAGTCTCTGGACCACTGCGCCACCCAGGGGGCCTCAATATTAGCATTTAACATTATTTTTTAATGAATACCTCATCTCTATACCCCACACATACAATTATCTGTAAGGTCTCTGTCGAGCAGTGAATTTCATACACAGATTCAACCACAAAGACCAGGGAGGTTCAATAACTCGCAAAGAAGGGAACCTATTGGTAGATTGGTAAAATAAAATAAATCTGACATTGAATATCCCTTTGAGCATGGTGAAGTTATTAATTACACTTTGGATGGTGTATCAATATACCCAGTCACTACAATTATCCTAACTCAGTTGCTGGAGAGGAAGGAAACTGCTCAGGGATTTCACCATGAGGACGAATCAACAACATTGTAGCTTCTCCACAATACTAACCTAAATGACAGAGTGAAAAGAAGGAAACCTATACAGAACAAACCAATTTCAAAATGTGCATGTTTATAATAAGGAACTAAAGTGAAATGTATGTAACTTTATGTCCTGAAAACAAAGCATTGTTTGGTGCAAATCCAACACAACACATCACACAGAGAGTACCACACTTCATATTTTCAAGCATGGTGGTGGCTGTATCATGTTATGGGTATTTTTGTCATCGGCATGGACTAGGGAGATTTTTAGAATGAAAAGAAATGGAATAGAGCTAAGCAAAGACAACATCCTAGAGGAAATCCTGGTTCAGTGTCACGCCCTGACCTTAGAGAGCTTTTCATGTCTCTATTTTGATTTGGTCAGGGTGTGATTTGGGTGGGCATTCTATGTTCTTTTATCTATGTTTTTGTATTTCTTTGTTTTGGCCGGGTATGGTTCTCAATCAGGGACAGCTGTCTTTCATTGTCTCTGATTGGGAACCATACTTAGGTAGCTTTTTCCCACATGGTTTTTGTGGCCTAGTTACAGTTTCGACTTAAACTGGCTTGAGAATCTATAGCAAGACTTGAAAATGTCTGTCTAGCAATTATCAACAACCAACTTGACACAGCTTGAAGAATTTATTAAAGAATAATGTGCAAATATTGTACAATCCTGGTGTGCAAAGTTGCAAATCGCTGCCAAAGGGGATTCTAACATGTATTGACTTGGTGGTGTGAATAATTATGTAAATTAGATAATTATGTATTTCATTTTAAACACTTCTGCAACAATTTCTAAAAACACATTTTCACTTTGTCATTATGGGGTATTGTATATAGATGGGTGAGAAAATCTGTTTAATCCATTTTGAATTCAGGCTGTAACACAACAAAATGTGAAATAAGTCAAGGGTTGTGAATACTTTCTAAAGGTGGATGTACAGTGTGTGTAAGAATTTGTTTTACTGCATTGGAAATCAATGTTTTCTTGTAGGCTACAGATGAACTGTAAAAGAGCTTTGTGGCTCCATCTTGTTGCAATGGTGATCATTGTGGTCTGCTCTATCTGTTCCCAGTGGCAACACTTACCCTCTGTTTAATAAACTCAATATCTTGTCTAGCTACAACACCAATATACTCCAATTATGCCCCTTCATATACAAATACACATACGTCCCTGACATGCTACCCAAACCCTTAAATGGATTCCTCCAGGTTAATTCCCGAATCCATGCCTCCACTGCGATAACCTTCACCCCCCCCCCCTCCCCCCACCACCGAACCTCACATAGTCAATTCTCTATCAGATACAGAGGTTTCATACTCTGGAATTCCTATCTTCACATTGCCAAAACATCACCATCCCTCAAGGGGGTCAGCCTGAGGAACCAAACTACCCAGTAATCCCCTCCATATAGCCTAACTCTCACGTTCACATGCACACACATAATCAAACATGGTTTTTCTTATATACTGAGTATATCATGTACAATTATATTAGTTTGCTTTGTTTAACTGATTGAATATAATCTTTTTGTGGTGTGGTCTTCGTATAAGCCCTTTTGGGTTTCCAACCTCACCTGCACACTGTTTTTAACAGTTTTTTATCTGTACTGTTTTGTCTTTCACTTGTCTTCTTTGGTGCGAATAAATAAAGCCTAACAACCTACCACTGTATCTATAAACAGACACAACAACACTCATTCCCTCAAACTGTACTGTTTTAATAAAAGCTATGATTTGTGTTTTTACTTGGGAACAAAGTCCCAAAAGCATCTTTGTGCATCTCTTTGAATTGACAGTGCTTTAGGGATGCTAAACTGGCCAGGGAATTCTCCCCCTCTACCCTTTAAGTTGGAATTGATTTATTCAAAGGAAGACAGCTGTTTTTTAATTAAAACACTGAACTGGCTAATTGAGGAATTGATTCAGTTTGTGTTTTCTACTGTGTAAAGCAATATTCTGTTGTTGCTCTTAGTGGTATCTATATTTCTCAGTGAAAACAAACCAACAGTGAATACACACACACGCGCGCAAACACGCACGCACGCACGCACGCACGCACGCACACACACACACACACACACACACACACACACACACACACACACACACACACACACACACACACACACACACACACACACACACACACACACACACACACACACACACACACAGTTTATACCGTTTAAATCTGTAATCCAACAACTTTCCCCAAACGTTCCCCTATAAGCTGTGTAAACCTGACAAAGTGAGAGACTTTTACTGTCCACAGACCTTAAAAGCTTAACTTCAAAGTAGCTTGAGAGTATGCATCCACAGCCAGATTATGTGTGTAACATCATAACTTTAGGAAGTGATTTGTACAGTATGACTTCTATATTTATTTAGTTTCAATCTTGAGGATAGGTATTACTTCTTGGCAATAATTGTGCTTTGACTCACACTTTTTCATGATGAAGTCACTGTATTACCACCCTGCCAACAAGATTTATAAAGCCCTCAGAAAAAATTACTTGACAAACTTCAACATCCGTCTTCCTTGAAAGCTAAAGTTACCTTCAGAGATGCTATATTTTATTAGGAGGACATTTGCCATTGGATTAATCACCAGGTCCCTTAATATATTCAAGCCTGATCAAATCTGGAAGAACTGTCCTTAGTTCAATGTAATTCAAAAAATATTGCCAAGAAAAATGGCCGCATTTGACATCACTTATCTTGGCAGGATGTTCCTACTGTAAGGCCTACTCTCCCTCCGGTATTTATAACCATTGGGTCAAAGACATATAGGTCACACTTACAGGTTATTAAAGACCTGCTGAAATACAAAAACATTCTCAGTATTACTATCATGTTTCTCCAATTGCAGAATTAATCAAATAAATACAATTTGAATGAATGGCATCTATTGTTTGTCTCAGTGCTTCTCTCAATGACTTGTTAAGCAACAAGATGCAGCACCATGGGATTCAGCTTGACCACTAACATGACAGCACCACATTTACGTTCGTTCATTCACGCAGTTAAAATTGAAAGGAAATAGTTAATTATCTTGTTTGTTAGTGCAGCAAATTTTATTAATCACGCCTGTCTCAGTGTTCGTCGGTTAAATTGTCGGAGTTTAGAAAAATGTCAGGAGTCAAGTTTATTTACTGCTCTGAACATTTTAAGACTTCAATCAAGTGTCTCTTAGCTGCTCCCCACAGAGAGAGAGTGAGAGAGAGAAAGAGAGAGAGAGAGGAGAGAGGGAGAGTGAGAGAGAGAGATGAGAGAGAAGAGTGAGAGAGACAGAGAGAGACACACACAGAGAGAGGGAGAGGTGAGAAGATTTAGTCTTCTCAGTGTGTCTTCATAAATCACGTTCTGACGTCAACTAACAGCTCTGCGTGCCCTTCTCTGAACCACAGACACTCTCACCCTGCCTGTCGCAATATTACCACACAGTCATTAACAAACAAAACGTTTCTGAGGAGGAAGATAATGACTGAGTCCCAAAAGGCACCCTATTCCCTATATATTGCACTACTTTTTACCAGAGCCCTACTTTGCTGCCACATTGGCACGATGATGATGTCATGTCAGAGAATGATGCAACAGAGGTTGTGTTTTGTTATAAAACATTGTGGTTCCCCAGTGCCCTAAGGCAAATGTGTATACAGATCTGTACGCATGGTTGGTTTAATTTGACAGGTAAACTGAAGTAAAAACAAATGTTTTCCTAGGGATTTGCATTCTGAGTCTATTAATGTGTGCTTTTGCCCTTGCCATCCTCCACACTAAAGGTGCCAGCATGCCTCAGTTCGGTTGGCGCCTAGTCAAACAAACTCTCTCTCGGAGGACCTGAGCCCTAGGACCATGCCCCAGGACTACCTGACATGATGACTCCTTGCTGTCCCCAGTCCACCTGACTGTGCTGCTGCTCCAGTTTCAACTGTTCTGCCTTATTATTATTCGACCATGCTGGTCATTTATGAACATTTGAACATCTTGGCCATGTTCTGTTATAATCTCCACACGGCACAGCCAGAAGAGGACTGGCCACCCCACATATCCGGGTTCCTCTCTAGGTTTCTGGCCATTCTATGGAGTTTTTCCTAGCCACCGTGCTTCTACACCTGCATTGCTTTCTGTTTGGGGTTTTAGGCTGGGTTTCTGTAGAGCACTTTGAGATATCAGCTGATGTACGAAGGGCTATATAAATAAATTTGATTTGATTTGAGTGTGCTCGCATACTCCTTTAAAAGTAATCCCTTTGCTTGAAAAACAAGAAAAAACCTCAATAGTACTGTTGGTCCCTTTTGAGACTTGGTGCTGTGAAACAGTTTGCATGAAAACCGGTCCTCTCTTGTTGAATGATAAAAAACATTCTTGTAAAATGATAAAACCAAGAATCCCTAATGTTGACCGATCACCGACGAAGGGGTCGTAAACTTCGGCAACCGACTTCGGTTTTGTGTCCAAAACAAACAAAAACAAACAAAATGTTGTCATAATATATGCACAAACTCTTCAGAACTGTTTTGGCTGGGAAGCTGGCGGACGCCTTCAGTCCACACTACCGTCAAGTTTCAGTTTCAGTCAGAATTCCTTACTTTCTACACAATAGCTGACAAAAACAGAGCAAATGGAGACATCCCAGCAAACACAAAGTCAATTGACAGGACAAGAACTCATTCCAGAGGGAGGAGATCTTTCGTGCCTAAATCCTTTGGTGAAGAGGAAGGATTACACAGTGTGCTGCCTGTAACGTTAATTAAAGTATTATAGTGTTGACTAGTGCTATTACAACTCTCTGCTCATTCTCCAGTAGCTTTGGAAGATCTGAATTTGAAGTCGAGGTTATCTCGCCTGTAAGCGTCTTATTTGAAATGAACATTGTTTATGTACTGTTTGCAGAGTTTTATTAACCATTTTGCTATGATAATAATACTGTACCAACATGTTGATGACTCCTATGCACTTTGAAGCATACCTCTTCTATTTCTCTCGAAATGTTGACATTTAAACCAGCCAATAACAGAAAACATAAGGATTGTCTGTGTTCTCCTAAACAAATGACAGTTCACTTCATCTCATGTCACAGATAGTGGCACTGTAAAAACACTTGTCTTATCAGCTGCCATGCATGAAGATATTAGATGACCTTTTCTGCATGAAGATATTAGATGACCTTTTCTGCATGAAGGTATTAGATTACTTGTTCTACATGAAGGTATTAGATTACCTTTTCCGCATGAAGGTATTAGATTACTTGTTCTACATGAAGTTATTAGATTACCTTTTCTACATGAAGGTATTAGATTACCTGTTCTACATGAAGGTATTAGATTACCTTTTCTACATGAAGGTATTAGATTACCTGTTCTACATGAAGGTATTAGATTACCTTTTCTACATGAAGGTATTAGATTACCTGTTCTACATGAAGGTATTAGATTACCTTTCCTACGTGAAGGTATTAGATTACCTGTTCTACATGAAGGTATTAGATTACCTGTTTTACATGAAGGTATTAGATTACATTTTCTACGTGAAGGTATTAGATGACCTTTTCTACGTGAAGGTATGAGATGACCTTTTCTACATGAAGGTATTAGATTACCTTTTCTATGTGAAGCTATTAGATTACCTTTTCTACGTGAAGGTATTGGATTACCTGTTCTACATGAAGGTATTAGATTACCTTTTCTACGTGAAGTTATTAGATGACCTGTTCTACATGAAGGTATTAGATGACCTGTTCTATGTGAAGGTATTAGATTACCTTTTCTACGTGAAGGTATTAGATTACCTGTTCTACATGAAGGTATTAGATGACCTGTTCTACATGAAGGTATTAGATGACCTGTTCTACATGAAGGTATTAGATTACCTGTTCTACATGAAGGTATTAGATGACCTGTTCTACATGAAGGTATTAGATTACCTGTTCTATGTGAAGGTATTAGATTACCTTTTCTACGTGAAGGTATTAGATTACTTGTTCTACATGAAGGTATTAGATTACCTTTTCTACATGAAGGTATTAGATTGGATGCTGCGTTTTTCATGTTCCCGATGCGGCCTTGTTTACCCCTGAGCGGTGTGTGTTCTCCATGCTCCGTGCCGCCTTCTCCACTACAGCCTATTAAAATACATGCTCTCTGCCTCAGATCATTAGACAAGTCTTAATCCTTCCACTCCTGTGATGTTCTATAGAGTTTACACGGGGGACATAGCCAGTGAAACACCTCTCTGTACACAAGGTAAAAGGTAACACAGGGAAAGGAAACTCCTGTTCTTTTATCGTATTCCTCCGTTCAGGTAGAGGAGGAACACTCGTAGAAAAGGATCTGCTGAGGGATGGGTGTCTATCAGGGTAAATTAATATGGATTATTTTATTGCGTTATTTTGTTTCCATACCAAAGTAAACAAGTGTACACTTTTACACATAGCCTAGTGAACACATACCGCTCAACTCTTTGAGAGAAGTTGCTCTAACGCAGTGGGTAGTGCTGGACCTCCTCCCAGACCGGACGAGACAGTAGCAGCTCATTAGGCGTGTAAACCAGGGAAGAGGTGTCAGTGTTGTATCTAGGAGATTAGACCTTCCTCTTCAAAGGGCCTCCTGGGTATTACAGGGCCGGTGGTGATCAGGTCCCATTGACCAAACAGGAAACAAAGGATGTGGAATCACTGATAATGAGTCTTACCTCCATGTTCCTTCCTCGAACCAGCCTAGCAGGTGAGATTTGAGTGACCTGTCCTCCTAGGGAGGATGTTTCTACACCTTCAACATGGTGAAAGGAAAGGAACAACTCAAGTGAAATAGGACAGCCGGTTAGTTCACTTGCTGGTTGAGAACAATGTCATCCTACATTGTTCTACACTGACTGATTTATCTTGATGTTATATTTGACATGATTTATACACTTACTTTCTCACTGTTTCTCTAACTGTTATTCACTGAATTTTTTAGCCTCTGTTAGTTGAAAAAGTGTTTATTTATGTCAGTATACAGGCACCAATCATCATAAATGTGCATACGTTTTCCATTTGTCATTGAAAGCCCTACTCTTCTAAGCAGTGACGACTGTAACGCTATGGTCAACCACATATCTCCTCTTCAATACTACAGTAAGAATCTTAAGGATAGAATGTATAGTGTCAGCATGCTCCAAATCTCTCAGCCTCTTAGCTTCTCCTTTCGTCCTTGGCGCTTACACAGGAAAATCGCCTGCCTGGCCTCCGTGCCACCTTGAAAAAATATTTCACGTTGAAGAAAGAAATTTCATTTTTAAAGAGTTAAACGTCAGTGACCCAATGCTTTTTCATCTTTCCCTCATAGATGTTAGGGAGTATGGGATTTTTCGTATAGATTTATTTTTTGTCAGCGACATCAATCCTTTACTGTGTCTACCAGGCAGAGGTAATGGAAAATGTTACTGAGTGTTATCTACTATCCTCAGTTTAAACAAGGGCTGACATGCCAGGCTGGACTCCAAGGCTACTGAGCATCCATCTTGTGTCCTCCTCCTCCTTCAGCTGGAAGTATTTCTGTTGACCCATGCTCCTTCTATTTTCTGCTGTGAACGGGATAGAAGAGTTGTTGTGTGGCTATAGGAAACTGTAGAAGGAGAGAGAGAGAGAGAGGGAGACAGAGAGAGGGAGGGAGAGAGAGAGAGGGAGGGAGAGAGAGAGAGATAGAGAAAAAGGCCTTTTCAACTTTTGTCAGTGTATTGTTAATTGTTGATTTCTAATAGTTTTTGCATTTGGGCATTGACAATGTAAACATACACCAAAAGTATTTGGACACCCCTTCAAATGAGTGGATTTGGCTATTTCAGCCACACCTGTTGCTGAAGGATGCACACAGCCATGCAATCTCCATAGGGAAACATTGGCAATAGAATAACCCGAACTGAAGATCTCAGTGACTTTCAACATGGCACCGTCATAGGATGCTACCTTTCCAACAAGTCAGTTTGTCAGACTTCTGCCCTGCTAGAGCTGCCCTGGTCAACTGTAAGTGCTGCTGCTAGAGCTGCTCTGGTCAACTGTAAGTGCTGTTATTGTGAAGTGGAAAGTGTCCAGGAGAAACAACGACTAAGCCGCGAAGTGGTAGGCCACACAAGCTCATGGAATGGGACTGCTGAGTGCTCTAAGGCGTAGCACGTAAAAATCGTCTGTCCTCGGTTGCAACGTCAGCACAAGAACTGTTCGTCGGGAGCTTCATGAAATGGATTTTCATGGTCGAACAGTCACACAAGCCTAAAATCACCATGCACAAGGCCAAGCGTAGGCTGGAGTGGTGTAAAGCTTGATGCAATTAGACTCTGGAGCAGTGGAAACACGTTCTCTGGAGTGATGAATCACGCTTTACCATCTGGCAGTCCGATGGATTAATCTGGGTTTGGCGGATGCCACGAGAACGCTACCTGTCTGAATGCATAGTGCCAACTGTAACGTTTGGTGGATGAGAATTAATGGGCTAGTCCCCTTAGCTACAGAGAAGGGAAATCTTAATGATACGGCATACATTGACATTCTAGACGATTCTGTGCTTCCAACTTTGTGGCAACAGTTTGGGGAAGGCCCTTTCCTGTTTCAGTATGACAAAGCGAGGTCCATACAGAAATGGTTTGTCGAGACTGGTGTGGAAGAACTTGACTGGCCTGCACAGAGCCCTGATCTCAACCAACTCGGGGGGGTTCCCAAGTGGCGCAGCGGTCTAAGGCACTGCATCTCAGTGCTAAGGGCATCACTACAGACCCTGGTTCGATTCAAAGCTATATCGCAACCGGCTGTGATTGGGAGTCCCATAGGGTTGGCTGGGGTAGGCCATCATTGTAGTAAGAATTTGTTCTTAACTGACTTAAATAGAGGGGACCAACTCCATATTACTGCCCATTCTTTTGGATGTAGATGTTTTATGAGCAGGTGTCCACATACTTTTGGTCATGTAGTGTATGTTTCCCATGCCAATAAAGCCCCTTTGAATTGTATTGAGTTGAGAGAGACAGACAAACAGAGAGCAAGCGAGAGTGATGGAATATCCACTTAAAAAACTAACATCACATCTCATGAATGAGTGTGTTTTGTGGATTAACTCAAAATGTAAATTTTGAGTAAGATCTGCAAAGATGAATAGCTACACCCAACCAGACACAGTGAATGGCAAAGGAAGGATGCATGTGTGGGATGAGAACAACTGTCTGTGAACCACTGAGACATGCCGAAGAGATATCACATCAAAGTTTTTGAAGACGGTTATCCAAGGGTATGTTTTAAGTTTGGTATGACTTTCTAACAAGCTGTGAGGGACTACAAAAACAGAGTTTTATGATCCACATAATATCGTCATTACCCAGTTTACGGCCGCCAGGCCTCTTGGGCTGGAGATCACAGAGCCGGATCTGACCCTTGTTTCATGTTGGCTGATAGCGAATAATTTGCCACCTCTCTCACTCTCCTTTCTCTTCTTCTCTCTCACACACATATATATATCTCTCTCTCCTTCTCTATAAGCAGTCTTTGATGCAGTGTCAAATGTCTTTCTCTTCAAAGATGCTGGGAAAATGGATTGGGAGAGCTAAATTGGTTTGTCCATATACTCTGTCTGTGTTGTTACTCCACTAGAGGATCTAGGAGATGAGAGGGAAGAGTACATCAGTGTGTTGCAGAGAAAGAGAATCTCAAAATCAATGTTTCAGTGGCAGAATTCTATCTCACTGGCATACAGACGAGAAATATGATTTTGATGTCTACCTTATAGAACTACTTTTAGGTTACTAATAGGTTACTAATGCGAACTCCATTATGAAAGCAAAAAATTTGACAGTCTGTTCCTTAGCTACAACTATTACCTCCACACCACACTGAGTCTGTCAGTCATTAGCTATAGATAGTGATCTGAGTTTGTGTAATCAGCAGGATCAGTGTGCCTTTCATTATTAGCTCTCTAATCATCATTGCACTGCTGTGCTAGCACCAGGAATTATGGTCCCTTCATCTGCCACTCAGAGAACAGATAACTTGTTTGTTTCTGTCAAGGAAAAAAACAAAGAAGCTTAAAGCCTTCAGACAGACAGACAGCTCTAAATCAATGTGATGTTTGTGATGAGTTCGAGAGGACGGTGTAATGCTTTGTTTGGTTTATAAGTATGGTCGCAAAATTCAGGTATCTCCAACTGGGATTTCTGGGAAATCTGGGCATTTTGGATATCCCATTTTAAAGTGTGGTTCAGGGTTCCTCTCAACTGTTCAGAGCACAGTAATATGCCAACAGATCTAGTTAGAAGGGAGCATGCAGGGGTTTCATGGAACTGAGTGGGTGGGAAGCTACTGATAGTGATGAAAACTCTGGGAATATATACAGTTATTGCTAGGCATTGGGTGTTTTTTAGATAGGAAATACATTGCCACCATGTAGTAACTACAATTATCACTGAAATGGCGTTGTATGCCAGAAACACTTTCGGTGGGCAAGTGAAAAATGTTCTCCCCCAGAAAGTAGAACCCCAAACTCACGCCTTCGCCTGTCAGTAATTACTATTTCATCCACGTCGCCCTTTGGTATGCATTATTTCTGTGGCTATTACTAAGAATTCATTATTTATGTGTGAAGCTATGTGCAAAAAGGCAAGCAATTTACTTGTCAAAATACATTAATGTGTGTCTTGAAATATGACTGGGGAGCTGTAGGCTAGCTAATAAGTAGAGGTAGCCAGTCAGCTACATTATGAATGGGGAGACATACTTTTAAATAGGGGGACTTTAGTAGTGAAACACTGTATCTCTACCTTTTCTTTTTAAGGTTAATATTAACCTTTTCTTCTAGGTCTCTCCCTTACCCACTACCTTTTTCATTTTGACTAAAATGATACTTCTACCTCTTTGATGCAAACTGATGCTAGGTAGGCTGTCATTAACCGCTAACCCAGAAAGAAGTATGATGTGATTAACGAACTCAAGACAATTTTTTAGCATCTGTCAAGTCTAATACTAATCTCTCCCTTCTTGTTACATCAGCTTTTCCCTCCAAAGACTTTCTTATTTCCGTCTGGAAAGGCTTTGATCCCCAACAGACCCAGGTGATCTCGACCACACCTCCTCGGATAAGTGCTTAGGCTGGATTAGTGCAGATGGATGAGCAGGAGGAAGGAGAGGGCCTATCCTATCTGTAGCTTCCCCTCCGTAACCCCCCTGGGATTGACAACCAGAGAACTGTCTCCACCTAAACCAAGAACATTTCCCAGCGCTTAATACTTAATGTGTCTACCTGGTTCACTCTGTTCCTCCCTCTGTTCTGTCTCTGTTCCCCTTTCATCTCCTCTTCATTCTCGCTGTCGCCTTCTCTCCTCCTTCTCCTTTTCCCCCCTTCTTCCCTCCCTCGCGACTCGAGAGACACTCACTTTCAGTGAATTAAACATGATGTAATATGATTCATGTGATTCACTCAGTTCATACTGAGCTGGTTAAAACAAAACAAAACAAAATGGTTCCTCAGAGAGTAGGCTAGGGAGAGTCGAGAGATATGAAATTATATAATGTGGTGGTGTTTGTTCCATTTGTTTTGGAAGCGTCATGTGTCCAATGAAATGAGTGCTGTTGTCTGCTCCCTGGTGGCAGTATCACTTCCTATACCCACGCGTATTGCCTAGCCTACCGTAGCTTAGGCAGTGCTGGCTGCTGGTATCACTTGGGAAACAGCTATATGATCTGATACTGTGTATATACATAGCTCCCAGCGAATCTAGCACAAACCAAAGAACCTTTCAAAGTTAAACAAATCAGCCTTGGGCAGCCATGTCTCTCTTCATACAACTCCTGTTCACACTACACAGTAACATTTAGTGACTGCCTAACCAGGGAAAGAGTGAGAGAGAATCTCTTTGGTTATAACTACGCATGATATTTTCATATATCAATCTACACAACTAAGAAACAGTGAGCAAGAAAGTGAGAGAGAATCAGAGAGAGAAACAGAGACAGTGAGAGAGAGAGAGATGTATAAACAGAGTGAGAGAACTGCATTTGTAAATCACATGCAGTGCCAAAGTCAATTGAAATGCATAGTTTCATATCCATTGACAATCACAAAGACGCCACATCAAATTGACATTAACACATCAAAGCATCAAATTATTAAAATGTGACATGAAAACAAAACTAAAATGTCACCATGCATGTTTTCTGGTGATACCTGCCAAGAAAATTCTTGTTGACAGCTAGGCTAATAATCCTGGAAGGTCTTCCTCGCATTAATATAATTAGTCTGTGAGAAGGACAGCAGATGAGACATCATTCAAAGATGATGCTCAGCCACAGAACCCATCTGTTTCATCATTATCTCCTGTCAACAACACGGTTAGCTAGCCTTCCAAGGTAGCACTGGTTTAAAAACATCAGCCATAAAATGCTTGATTTTATTTTCACCAGGAAGTCTGAAAAAATACATAATGAGTGGGCGTGTAGCTAGTAGGCTGAGTGGGCAGGGAGCTCAACTTGACTGACGGTTCATTGAAAACGCCTATGCCAAGCAGCATGGACCCAGTAAACTGTGTTGCAGTGAGATTTTATCAGCAAATGTGTTGATACACAAAGCAAATCAAACAACATTGAAGTTGCATGCAACAACCAATCATGTCACGCATTGCATCATTCACAAATGATTTCTTTATCCAACTGTTTGGTTATTGTAACAGCATCAAAATAGGCAAAATGTTGGCCGGATAATTTAGCTACCAAGTCCAAATTAAATGATCAATACTGTTTATCAAGCTAGTAAGCTAGTTAATGTTGGAGAAATTTCAGTTGAAACTTTACAGGGTGAGATCTGGGTACTATTCATTAAATAAATACAAATAAACTATATACATATAGACAAAATTCATCAAATCAAACCAAATTTTAAATCAAACGTTATTTGTCACATTTGCCGAATACAACAGGTGTAGACCTTACAGTGAAATGCATACTTACAAGCCCTTAACCAACAATGCAGTTTCAAAGAAAATACTAATAAGACTAAGAGATAAAAGTAACAAGTAGGGAGCACTGGGGACACTGCAAATAGTCTGGGTATCCATTTGACTAGATTTTCAGGAGTCTTATGGCTTGGAGGTAGAAGCTGTTTAGAAGCCTCTTGGATCTAGACTCCGGTACCACTTGCCGTGCGGTAGCAAATCAAATCAAATGTATTTATATAGCCCTTCTTACATCAGCTGATATCTCAAAGTGCTGTACAGAAACCCAGCCTAAAACCCCAAACAGCAAGCAATGCAGGTGTAGAAGCACTGTGGCTAGGAAAAACTCCCTAGAAAGGCCAAAACCTAGAGAGGAACCAAGCTATGAGGGGTGGCCAGTCCTCTTCTGGCTGTGCTGGGTGGAGATTATAACAGAACATGGCCAAGATGTTCAAATGTTCATAAATGACCAGCATGGTCAAATAATAATAATCACATTAGTTGTCGAGGGTGCAGCAAATCAGAACCTCATGAGTAAATGGCAGTCGGATTTTCATAGCTGATCATTAGGAGTATCTCTACTGCTCCTGCTGTCTCTAGAGAGTTGAAAACAGCAGGTCTGGGACAGGTAGCACGTCATGTGAACAGGTCAGGGTTCCATAGCCGCAGGCAGAACAGTTGAAACTGGAGCAGCAGCACGGCCAGGTGGACTGGACACAGCAAGGAGTCATCATGCCAGGTAGTCCTGGAGCATGGTCCTAGGGCTCAGGTCCTCCGAGAGAGAGAAAGAAAGAGAGAAAGAGAGAATTAGAGAGAGTATACTTAAATTCACACAGGACACCGGATAAGACAGGAGAAGTACTCCAGATATAACAAACTCACCCTAACACCCCAACACATAAACTACTGCAGCATAAATACTGGAGGCTGAGACAGGAGGGGTCAGGAGACACTGTGGCCCCATCCGATGATACCCCCAGACAAGGCCAAACAGGAAGGATATAACCCCACCCCACCCAACTAGCCAAAGCACAGCCCTCACACCACTAGAGGGATATCTTCAACCACCAACTTACCATCCTGAGACAAGGCCGAGTATAGGACACAAAGATGTCCGCCACGGCACAACCCAAGGGGGGGGGGGGGGTGCCAACTCAGAAAGGAAGATCACGTCAGTGACTCAACCCACTCTAGTGAAGTACCCCCCCTAGGGACGGCATGAAAGAGCACCAGTAAGCCAGTGACTCAGCCCCTGTAATAGGGTTAGAGGTAAAGAATCCCAGTGGAGTGAGGGGAACCGGCCAGGTAGAGACAGCAAGGGTGGTTCGTTGCTCCAGAGCCTTTCAGTTCACCTTCACACTCCTGGGCCAGACTACACTCAATCATATGACCCACTGAAGAGATGAGTCTTCAGTAAAGACTTAAAGGTTGAGACCGAGTCTGCGTCTCTCACATGGGTAGGCAGACCATTCCATAAAAATGGAGCTCTATAGGAGAAAGCCCTGCCTCCAGCTGTTTGCTTAGAAATTCTGGTAGCAGAGAGAACAGTCTATGACTAGGGTGGCTGGAGTCTTTGACAATTTTTAGGGCCTTCCTTTGACACCACCTTGTACAGAGGTCCTGGATGGCTGGAAGCTTGGCTCCAGTAATGTACTGGGCTGTTATTGTGAAGTGGAATCGTCCAGGAGCAACAACGGCTCAGCCTCGAAGTCGTAGGCCACACAAGCTCATAGAACGGGACCGCCGAGTGCTGAAGCACAAAAATTGTCTGTCCTCAGTTGCAACACTCACTACCGAGTTCCAAACGGCCTCTGGAAGCAACGTCAGCACAAGAACTGTTCGTCGGGAGCTTCATGAAATGGCGTTCAATGGCCAAGCAGCCGCACACAAGCCTAAGATCACCATGCATAATGGCAAGCGTTGACTTGAGTGGGGTAAAGCTCGCCGCCATTGGACTCCTAAGCAGTGGAAATGCATTCTCTGGAGTGATGAATCACGCTACAGAGTCTGGCAATCTGTTGGACGAATCTGGATTTGGCGGATGCCAAGAGAACACTACCTGCCCGAATGCATAGTACCAACTGTAACGTTTTTTGGAGGAGAAATAATAGTCTGAGGCTGTTCTTTGTTGTTTGGGCCAGGCCCCTTAGTTCCAGTGAAGGGAAATCGTAACTCTTCAGCATGACAATGCCACTGCGCACAAAGCGAGGTCCATACATAAATGATTTGTCGAGATCGCTGTGGAATAAAGCCCTTTTGTGAGGAAAAACTCATTCTGATTGGTTGGGCCTGGCTCCCAGTGGGTGACCCTGGCTCCCAAGTGGGTTGGCCCATGCCCTCCCAGGCCCACCCATGGCTGCGCCCCTGACCAGTCATGTGAAATCCATAGATTGGGTCCTAATTTATTCATTTCAATTGACTGATTTCCTTATATGAAATGTAAATCTTTGAAATTCTTGCATGTTGTTCAGTACATGTCTGATGAAACGCTGCAGTCAAATTGTTAATACAAATACAAGTTCCCTCGGCATCCCTTAAATCTGAATGATACTGTAGGCAATAAAAGCTTACAAAAAAAAATTATAGTAAAACACAGAACACTTCATGTCAAACCTTTATTAACTCGAAACAAAATATGATGCTAAGCTCACCTAATGTTATCCTCAATCTGCAAGAAAAGATCAAGAAAAATACAATAAGAAAGGAGAGGAGGAAAAAAATCATTATTATGCCCAAGAAAATGACTAAAATATGTAATTTCACCTCATTACCAAATCAATAACACTTACACTGGAGTTATTTTGATAATTACAATAATACTTATAGATGTCTGCCTTCTACATTTATCTGACATGGCTTGTATTGTATTCTGTGTGACATCAGTGCCGATAATGTGATCCCATGCTCTATTACAGTGAAACGACCATAATGGCTGAATGAAGATACCAGGACAGCACACACAGCAAAATCAATGGTGTACATTTAACTCTGAAAGTGTTATATTTACACTATTTTCAGTGAACATAAAAGTCCCACAGTACTGGTGTCAAAAGTGCTAAAGATTTAACTCTGTTGCAGTGTTCCCAAATTAATTGAAAAGTGTGAAATGTAAGCTATTTTCAGTGAACATACTGAGTCCCACTGTACTGGTGTTAAAATAACACTTTTCAATTTTCATGAAAACAATTATTAAAAGCTTCTTAAAAGTAAACATGTCATTTTAAAATCATCTGAAAACTAAGCATCTCAATAAATAACACAGAAATGTCAAATTCCAGTCTGAGGGAAGTATGCTTTGAATTAATTTCCCACACACTCTCTTCTAACAAGTCCTTGTGAGCATCAGGTAGGAAAACAGAAGGCATATGTGTGTTTCTTAGAGCCGTACCTTTTAGGAATGGTGTCATAATATTGTGTAATTTAAACCATTCAAAAGCTAGTGCCAAATTCATATGAAGAAAAAATAATCAAAATGCCACATAGGTGGTAGAAAAGCATTTTCAAATCAAATCAAATAGTATTTGCCAGAAGGGAAAGATTTGGAAACAAAACAAAATACACGTCCACCTTAAATATACTGTACTCTAACATGCTGACCAGACCGGAGACGTCGCGTGCGCGAGTGTGGCAAAATAAATGTAGATATTCATGTTGTTCAATTATTGCTCCCACACTGCTCGCGCGCCAACGAGCATCTGCGTTGCCAAGGGCTAAAATAGAAGTCATCCCTATTTCTGACGCAGATCGCGCTGCAAGTCCTGTCTCTCCCATCTCCTCATTGGTTTATAGAAGCAGATACCCACATGCCATCTCCTCATTGGTTATACCCACGTGGGTGATTGAAAGTTGAACTGTTTTGCCGGTCGTCGTGGTAATACTATGAAAGGTTAGATGCCAATCACCATGTACGTTCAAAGATGAAAAAGCCTGGAAGGAGGAGAGATGACTAGAAACAATTCGGGTGACCGTTTTATGTGTGGATTTCAGGATAAAATAACAACTCAATGTTTATATTTATAAAATATTAAAACAAACTCTGAACCAATTACATTAATTTGGGGACAGGTCGAAAAGCATTAAACATGTATGACAAATTAGCTAGCAACAGCAAGCTAGCTAAATAGGACAAATTAGCTAGCATATGCAAGCTAGATAAATTGCCATACATGTTTAATGCTTTTCGACCTGTCCCCAAATTAATGTAATTGGTTCAGAGTTTGTTTAAATATTCTTAACCTGCGTGTCGTGATTGCGTTAAATGTATGCGCGATGGCGCACGATGGCGCACGCGCGCAGCCGGTTTGGGTTCCGTGTAAACACACAGAAACAACAAATTCTCCATATAATTAATCGCATAGGCCTAATAGCACCGTAGAGACAAAATGGCTCAGACGAAGTTGGCAGCATCGCGACTAGCTGTAAGGAAACTCTGCTGTATTTTGTTTGTTTATGTACTATTTTTTACATTATTAGCTCAGGATTTGTTTTGTGTCAATACATACAGCCGGGAAGAACTAATGGATATTAGAGCAGCGGTAACTCACCAGAACATCCAGCATTACGACCAGGATTCCGACTTCCCAGGAGCGGAACCTTTATTTGCTCTCCCCAGAGCAATTGAACTTATTCCAGAGGCTGACCCAAAACAATGCCGGCGGAGGAGAGATACGCGAGGTGGTCTTCTGGTCCAACTTAGGAAGCGTGCACACCACCCACCACTCCCGAGTATTTTACTTCATGGAAACATGGCTCCCTCGAGATATACTGTCTGGCACTGTAAAGCCAGTTGGGTTTTCAGGATGTCGATCTGACAGGAACAAACATCTCTCTGGCAAGCAGAATGGTGGAGGTACAGTGGGGCAAAAAAGTATTTAGTCAGCCACCAATTGTGCAAGTTCTCCCAATTAAAAAGATGAGAGAGGCCTGTCATTTTCATCATAGGTACACTTCAACTATGACTGAAAATATGAGAAAAAATATCCCGAAAATCACATTGTAGGATTTTTAATGAATTTATTTGCAAATTATGGTGGAAAATAAGTATTTGGTCAATAACACAAGTTTATCTCAATACTTTGTTATATACCCTTTGTTGGCAATGACAGAGGTCAAATGTTTTCTGTAAGTCTTCACAAGGTTTTCACACACTGTTGCTGGTATTTTGGCCCATTCCTCCATGCTGATCTCCTCTAGAGCAGTGATGTTTTGGGGCTGTTGTTGGGCAACACAGACTTTCAACTCCCCCCAAAGATTTTCTATGGGGTTGAGATCTGGAGACTGGCTAGGCCACTCCAGGACCTTGAAATGCTTCTTACGAAGCCACTCCTTCGTTGCCACGGCAGGGTGTTTGAGATCATTGTCATGCTGAAGACCCAGCCATGTTTCATCTTCAACGCTCTTGCTGATGGAAGGTTTTCACTCAAATCTCACAATACATGACCCCATTCATTCATTCCTTTACACGGATCAGTCGTCCTGGTCCCTTTGCAGAAAAACAGCCCCAAAGCATGATGTTTCCAAACCCATGCTTCACAGTAGGTATTTACATTTACATTACATTTAAGTCATTTGGCAGACGCTCTTATCCAGAGCGACTTACAAATTGGTGAATTCACCTTATGACATCCAGTGGAACAGCCACAAGCACCATGGTCTTGTAGTGGATGCGAGCTTCAACTGGAAGCCAGTGGAGAGAGCGTAGGAGCGGGGTGACGTGAGAGAACTTGGGAAGGTTGAACACCAGACGGGCTGCGGCGTTCTGGATGAGTTGTAGGGGTTTAATGGCACAGGCAGGGAGCCCAGCCAACAGCGAGTTGCAGTAATCCAGACGGGAGATGACAAGTGCCTGGATTAGGACCTGCGCCGCTTCCTGTGTGAGGCAGGGTCGTACTCTGCGGATGTTGTAGAGCATGAACCTACAGGAACGGGCCACCGCCTTGATGTTAGTTGAGAACGACAGGGTGTTGTCCAGGATCACGCCAAGGTTCTTAGCGCTCTGGGAGGAGGACACAACGGAGTTGTCAACCGTGATGGCGAGATCATGGAACGGGCAGTCCTTCCCCGGGAGGAAGAGCAGCTCCGTCTTGCCGAGGTTCAGCTTGAGGTGGTGATCCGTCATCCACACTGATATGTCTGCCAGACATGCAGAGATGCGATTCGCCACCTGGTCATCAGAAGGGGGAAAGGAGAAGATTAATTGTGTGTCGTCTGCATAGCAATGATAGGAGAGACCATGTGAGGTTATGACAGAGCCAAGTGACTTGGTGTATAGCGAGAATAGGAGAGGGCCTAGAACAGAGCCCTGGGGGACACCAGTGGTGAGAGCGCGTGGTGAGGAGACAGATTCTCGCCACGCCACCTGGTAGGAGCGACCTGTCAGGTAGGACGCAATCCAAGCGTGGGCCGCGCCGGAGATGCCCAACTCGGAGAGGGTGGAGAGGAGGATTTGATGGTTCACAGTATCGAAGGCAGCCGATAGGTCTAGAAGGATGAGAGCAGAGGAGAGAGTTAGCTTTAGCAGTGCGGAGCGCCTCCGTGATACAGAGAAGAGCAGTCTCAGTTGAATGACTAGTCTTGAAACCTGACTGATTTGGATCAAGAAGGTCATTCCGAGAGAGATAGCGGGAGAGCTGGCCAAGGACGGCACGTTCAAGAGTTTTGGAGAGAAAAGAAAGAAGGGATACTGGTCTGTAGTTGTTGACATCGGAGGGATCGAGTGTAGGTTTTTTCAGAAGGGGTGCAACTCTCGCTCTCTTGAAGACGGAAGGGACGTAGCCAGCGGTCAGGGATGAGTTGATGAGCGAGGTGAGGTAAGGGAGAAGGTCTCCGGAAATGGTCTGGAGAAGAGAGGAGGGGATAGGGTCAAGCGGGCAGGTTGTTGGGCGGCCGGCTGTCACAAGAAGCGAGATTTCATCTGGAGAGAGAGGGAGAAAGAGGTCAGAGCACAGGGTAGGGCAGTGTGAGCAGAACCAGCGGTGTCGTTTGACTTAGCAAACGAGGATCGGATGTCGTCGACCTTCTTTTCAAAATGGTTGACGAAGTCATCTGCAGAGAGGGAGGAGGGGGAGGGGGAGGAGGATTCAGGAGGGAGGAGAAGGTGGCAAAGAGCTTCCTAGGGTTAGAGGCAAATGCTTGGAATTTAGAGTGGTAGAAAGTGGCTTTAGCAGCAGAGGCAGAGGAGGAAAATGTAGAGAGGAGGGAGTGAAAGGATGCCAGGTCCGCAGGGAGGCGAGTTTTCCTCCATTTCCGCTCGGCTGCCCGGAGCCCTGTTCTGTGAGCTCGCAATGAGTCGTCGAGCCACGGAGCGGGAGGGGAGGACCGAGCCGGCCTGGAGGATAGGGGACATAGAGAGTCAAAGGATGCAGAAAGGGAAGAGAGGAGGGTTGAGAAGGCAGAATCAGGAGATAGGTTGGAGAAGGTTTGAGCAGAGGGAAGAGATGATAGGATGGAAGAGGAGAGAGTAGCGGGGGAGAGAGAGCGAAGGTTGGGAAGGCGCGATACCATCCGAGTAGGGGCAGTGTGGGAAGTGTTGGATGAGAGCGAGAGGGAAAAGGATACAAGGTAGTGGTCGGAGACTTGGAGGGGAGTTGCAATGAGGTTAGTGGAAGAACAGCATCTAGTAAAGATGAGGTTGAGCGTATTGCCTGCCTTGTGAGTAGGGGGAAGGTGAGAGGGTGAGGTCAAAAGAGGAGAGGAGTGGAAAGAAGGAGGCAGAGAGGAATGAGTCAAAGGTAGACGTGGGGAGGTTAAAGTCGCCCAGGACTGTGAGAGGTGAGCCGTCCTCAGGAAAGGAGCTTATCAAGGCATCAAGCTCATTGATGAACTCTCCGAGGGAACCTGGAGGGCGATAAATGATAAGGATGTTAAGCTTGAAAGGGCTGGTAACTGTGACAGCATGGAATTCAAAGGAGGCGATAGACAGATGGGTAAGGGGAGAAAGAGAGAATGACCACTTTGGAGAGATGAGGATCCCGGTGCCACCACCCCGCTGACCAGAAGCTCTCGGGGTGTGCGAGAACACGTGGGCGGACGAAGAGAGAGCAGTAGGAGTAGCAGTGTTATCTGTGGTGATCCATGTTTCCGTCAGTGCCAAGAAGTCGAGGGACTGGAGGGAGGCATAGGCTGAGATGAACTCTGCCTTGTTGGCCGCAGATCGGCAGTTCCAGAGGCTACCGGAGACCTGGAACTCCACGTGGGTCGTGCGCGCTGGGACCACCAGATTAGGGTGGCCGCGGCCACGCGGTGTGGAGCGTTTGTATGGTCTGTGCAGAGAGGAGAGAACAGGGATAGATAGACACATAGTTGACAGGCTACAGAAGAGGCTACGCTAATGCAAAGGAGATTGGAATGACAAGTGGACTACACATCTCGAATGTTCAGAAAGTTAAGCTTACGTAGCAAGACTCTTATTGACTAAAATGATTGAAATGATACAGTACTGCTGGAGTAGGCTAGCTGGCAGTGGGTGCGTTGTTGACTTTGTAGGCTAGCTGGCAGTGGCTGCATTGTTGACACTACACTAATCAAGTCGTTCCGTTGAGTGTAATAGTTTCTACAGTGCTGCTATTCGGGGGCTAGCTGGCTAGCTAGCAGTGTTGATTACGTTACGTTACGTTAAAAGAACGACAATAGCTGGCTAGCTAACCTAGAAAATCGCTCTAGACTACACAATTGTCTTTGATACAAAGACGGCTATGTAGCTAGCTAGCTACGATCAAACAAATCACATGGTGTTCACATGGTGTTCTTTGGTGTTCACATGGTGTTCTTTGGATGCAGCTCAGAATTCTTTGTCCTCCAAACAGGACGAGTTGAGTTTTTACCAAAAAGTTATATTTTGGTTTCATCTGACCATATGACATTCTCCCAATCTTCTTCTGGATCATCCAAATGCTCTCTAGCAAACTTCAGACGGGCCTGGACATGTACTGGCTTAAGTAGGGGGACACGTCTGGCACTGCAGGATTTGAGTCCCTGTGGTGTAGTGTGTTACTAATGGTAGGCTTTGTTACTTTGGTCCCAGCTCTCTGCAGGTCATTCACTAGGTCCCCCCATGTGGTTCTGAGATTTATGCTCACCGTTCTTGTGATCATTTTGACCCCACGGGGTGAGATCTTGCGTGGAGCCCCAGATCAAGGGAGATTATCAGTGGTCTTGTATGTCTTCCATTTCCTAATAATTGCTCCCACAGTTGATTTCTGATTACCTATTGCAGATTCAGTCTTCCCAGCCTGATGCAGGTCTACAATTTTGTTTCTGGTGTCCTTTGACAGCTCTTTGGTCTTGGCCATAGTGGAGTTTGGAGTGTGACTGTTTGAGGTTGTGGACAGGTGTCTTTTATACTGATAACAAGTTCAAACAGGCGCCATTAATACAGGTAACGAGTGGAGGACAGAGGAGCCTCTTAAAGAAGAAGTTACAGATCTGTGAGAGCCAGAAATCTTGCTTGTTTGTAGGTGACCAAATGCTTATTTTCCACCATAATTTGCAAATAAATTCATTAAAAATCCTACAATGTTGATTTCTGGATTTTTTTTCTCATTTTGTCTGTCATAGTTGAAGTGTACCTATGATGAAAATTACAGGCCTTTTTCATCTTTTTAAGTGGAAGAACTTGCACAATTGGTGGCTGACTAAATACTTTTTTGCCCCACTGTATATGTTTTATGATCAACAACTGATGTTTAACTGTAATAACGTATAGGAACTCAAGTCCTTCTGTTCATCCGACCTAGAATATCTCACAATCAAATGCCGACCGTACTATCTCCCGAGAGAATTTTCATCAATAATAGCCACAGTGGTCTATACCACAACATCCCTCAAAGAACTTCACTGGACTTTATGCAAACTGGAAACAACATATCCTGAAGCTACATTTGTTGTAGCTGGTGATTTTAACAAAGCAAATTTGATGAAAAGGCTCCTGAAATTCTATCAATTCTATCAATTGTCCCCCACCCTCCATTTGGCAAATTTGACCACAATTCCATCTTGCTCCTCCCCTCCTATAGGCAGAAACTCAAACAGTAAGCATCTGTGGTGAGGACTAATCAACGCAGGTCTGACCAATTGGAATCCACGGTTCAAGATTGTTTTGGTCACACGGACTGGGATATGTTCAGAGTAGCTTCAGAAAATAGTTTAGTCAGATATACCGACACGGTGAATGAGTTTATCAGGGAGTGCACAGGAGATGTGCCCACTGTGACTGTTAAAATCTACCCCAACCAGAAACCGTGGGTAGATGGGAGCAGTCACGCAAAACTGAAAGCGCAAACCATCTCATTTAACCAGGGCAAGAAGACTGGGAATATGGAAGAATACAAACAGTGTAGTTATTCCCTGCGCAAATCAATCAAGCAGGCTAAATGTCGGTATAGGGACAAAGTTGAGTCCCAGTTCAATGGCTCAGACACGAGACAAATGTGTCAGGGTCTACAGACAATCACGGATTATAAAAGGAAAACCAGCCATGTCGCGGACACCAACGTCTTGCTTCCGGACCGGCTGAACACCACCTTCGCTCGCTTTGAGGATAATACAGTGCCACCGACACGGCCCGCTATCAAGGACTGTGGGCTCTATTGGCGTGTTAACCCTCACAAGGCTGCCGGCCCAGATGATATCCCTAGCCGTGTCCTCAGAGCATGAGCAGACCAACTGGCTGGTGTGTTTACAGATATATTCAACCTCCCTCTATCCCAGTCTGTTGTCCCCACATGCTTCAAGATGGCCACCTTTGTCCCTGTACATAAGAAAGCAAAGGTAGTTGATCTAAATGACTATCGCCCCATAGCACTCACTTTTGTCATCATGAAGTTCTTTGAGAGACTAGTCAAGGACCATATCACCTCCACTTTACCTGCCACCCTAGACCCACTTTAATTTGCTTACCGCCCCAATAGATCCACAGATGATGCAATCGCCACCACACTGCACTCTGCCCTGTCTCATCTGGAAAAGAGGCATACCTATGTGAGAATGCTGTTCGTTGACTATAGCACAGCATTCAACACCATAGGACCATCCAAGCTCATCATCAAGCTCGAGGCCCTGGGTCTGAACTCCACCCAGTGCAACTGGGTCCTGGACTTCCTGACGGGTTGCTCCCAGGTGGTGAAGGTATGAAACAACACCTCCTCTTTGCTGATCCTCAACACTGGGGCCCCACAAGGGTGCGTGCTAAGCCCCCTCCTGTACTCCCTGTTCACCCATGACTGCGTGGCCAAGCACGCCTCCAACTCAATCATCAAGTTTGCAGATGACACAATAGTAGTAGGCTTGATTGTCAACAATGATGAGACAGCCTACAGGGAGGAGGTGAGGGCTCTGACATAACCCTGACGTGGGTATGTTTTCAATACTGACTCCTTTAGTCATACAGTATTCCAGACCTTATGAAATTTCCTAACTCAGTTGCCAGAGAGGAAGGAAACTGCTCAGGGATTTCACCATGAGGCCAATGGTGTTTTTAAAACAGTTTACAGTTTAATGGTTGTGTTATGAGAAAACTAAGGATGGATCAACAACATTGTAATTACTCCACAATACTAACCTAAATGCCAGAGTGAAAAGATGAAAGCCTGTACAGAATTCAGATATTGCAAAACATGCATCCGGTTTACACCAAGGCACCAAGTTTGCCCTGAATACAAAGTGTTTTGTCTGGTTCAAACATCACAACACAACATATCACTGAGTACCACTCTTCATATTTTCAAGCATGATGATGGCTGGATCAGGTTATTGGTATGCTTGTCATCGGCAAGGACTAGGGAGTTTTTTGGATAAAAATAAATGGAATAGAGCTTTAAAGCACAGGCAAAATCCTAACGGAAAACCTGGTTCAGTCTGTGAGATTATTTTCACCTTTCAGCAGGACAATAAGCCAAAATACAAACACAAATCTACACTGGAGTTGCTTACCAAGATGACATTGAATGTTCCTGAGTGGCCTACTGTAGTTCAAGTTTTGAGCTAAATCGGAGTCACAGCTGTAAAAATAAAGTCACAGCTGTAATCTCCGCCAAAGTTAGATCTACAAAGTATTGACTCAGGGGTGTGAATACTTATGTAAATGAGTATTACTGTATTTCATTTCCAATAAATTTGCTAACCTTTCTAAAACAATATTCACTTTGTCATTATGCGGTATTTTGTGTCGATGGGTGAGACAAAAATCTATATTTAATCAATTTAGAATTCAGGCTCTAACAATACAAAATGTAGAAGGCACTGTATACCATACGGCCTTACACAGTGGTGTTAGGAAACTCCTCATTTACAGGCCACATCAGACCTGCAAGTCAGTTTACGCTGGTTTGCAAAGTGATTTGTAATTCCTATTGGAATCCAACTAGAGTTAGGATACCCAACAGTTGGAATTTTTATTCACCTGCAACCTGCATTCAGAATGACTTTCAGGGTTAGGAAAGTTGATTAAAAGACTTCCTGAAGAATTGAATCTTGAACAACCGTTTCAGTAACCGGTCCAATAAATTGACTGGATTCATTTAGAAAAATGTATGTTATGTATCTTTGTGTAGTATAAGATTAATCAATCAATCAATGAATATCTAAAAACACAGATATATAACAAAAATCATTTAAGAAATCTACCAGCAGTAGAGCATGCTGGGAAATATGATCATTATGGGCGTGGTTTTGATGGGACTGTTTTACTCTCCAAAGTGTAAAACAATAACACTGGTTATTTACTAACACTAATAATGGGGGTTATTTTTTACACGACTGAGTGTTAATTTCACTCTTACAAAGTGAATTTAACTCCTGAATAAACTCTCGAAATCTTACACTGAAAAGTGAACACGGGCTAATTTGCTGTTCAGCCTGGGCCATTTCATTATTAAGAGCTGCAGCTCACAGCTCGCTCCGCAGATAACAGTTATTAGATGGAGATTACTTGTGATATTATGGCCGGCCTCTTAAATATTATTATCAGAAGGGTATTTCATTATGGGCTCTTTACTGTGCTGCTGTGTGCGTAGTGCTTACAGATGGGAAGGAGGGTGTGTGAGGGTGAGATCTTGCTGTTATCTTATCTCGTACTGCCAACTGCTGATATTACAAAACAAGCCTGCATGTCCTTTACGAGAATTTAGTCAAGGTCTATTGGTATGTATTGTCTGTACATAGAAAAACAATAAAAAGACCAGGAGAGAAAATAAACTATACATCACACCGAGAAACACTACGTGATAGTTGAGACTGAGATGCTATAGGCCAAAAGAAAAACATCTACAGCAATAAATTCTCAAGAGGACACACGCTACAGTATATGAATAAAAAAGGAACGACCCCCATCCACAACCCACTATCCCCAATCTATATATACGTAGTGCTTTCAGAAATTATTCACACACCTTTACTTTTTTCCACATATTTTTGTGTTACAGCCTGCATTTAAAATTAATTAAATGTAGATGTTGTGTCACTGGCCTACACACAATACTCCATAATGTCAAAGTGGAATTATGTTTTTAGAAATTGTTACAAATTAATTAAAAATGAAAAAAAGCTGAAATGTCTTTACTCAATAAGTATTCAACCCCTTTGTTATGGCAAGCCTAATTAAGTTCAGGAGTAAACATTTGTCACATAATAAGTTGCATGAACTCATTCTGTGTGCAAAAAAAAGTGTTTAAAATTATGTTTTATGACTACCTCATCATTGTACCCCACACATGCAATAATCTGTAAGTTCCCTCGGTCAAAGCAGGGAATTTCAAACACAGATTCAACCACAAGACCAGAGAGGTTTTCCAATGTTTTGCAAAGAAGGGCACCTATTGGTAGATGGGAAAAAATACAAAAAATCTGACATTGAATATCCCTTTGAACATGGTGAAGTTATTAATTACACTTTGGATAGTATATGAATACACCAAGTCACCACAAAGATACAGGTATCCTTCCTAACTCAGTTGCCGGAAAGGAAGGAAAGATTTCAGGGATTTCCACGTGATTTCAACAAGGCTGTGATAGGAGAAAACTGAGGATGGATCAACAACATTGAAGTTACTCCACAATACCAACCGAAATGAAAGACTGTACGGACTAAAACTATTCCAAAACATGCATCCTGTTTGCAATAAGGCACTAAAGAAAAACTGCAAAAAAATGTGGCAAAGAATTTAACTTTATGTCCTGAATACAAAGCGTTATGTTTGGGGCAAATCCAACATAATACATCACTGAGTACCACTCTTCATATTTTTAAGCGCGGTGGTGGCTGCATCATGTTATGTAAGTTAACCTTAGGACAATAATCTAAAACACAAGGCCAGTTGCTTACCAACATGACATTGAATGTTCCTGATTGGCCTAGTTACAGCTTTGACATAAACCTGCTTGAAAATCTATGGCAAGACTTGAAAATAGCTGTCTAACAATGATCATCAACCAACTTGACAGAGCTTGAAGAACTTTTAAAAGAATAATGAGCAAATATCATACCAACCAGGTGTGCAAAGCTCTTAGAGAGTTACCCAGAAAGACTCACAGCTGCAATGGCTGCCATGTATTGACTAACATATTGACTTACAGTTGAAGTTGAAAGTTCACATACACTTAGGTTGGAGTTTTTCAACCACTCCACAAATGTCTTGCTAACAAACTATAGTTTTGACAAGTCGGTTAGGACATCTACTTTGTGCATGACACAAGTAATCTTTCCAACAATTGTTTACAGACAGATTATTTATCTTATACTGTAATTCACTGTATCACAATTCCAGTGGGTCAGAAGTTTACATACTGTACACAAAGTTGACTGTGCCTTTAAACAGCTTGGAAAATTCCAGAAAATTATGTCATGGCTATAGAAGCTTCTGATAGGCTAATACATCCTTAGAATCAATTGGAGGTGTACCTGTGGATGTATTTCAATGCCTACCTTCAAACCCAGTGCCTCTTTGCTTGGCATCATGGGAAAATCTAAAGAAATAAAATTGTAGACCTCCACATATCTGGTTCATCCTGGGGAGCAATTTCCAAATGCCTGAAGGTACCACGTTCATCTGTACAAACAATAGTATACAAGTATAAACCCCATAGGACCACGCAGCCATCATACCGCTCAGGAAGGAGACGCGTTCTGTCTCCTAGAGATGAACATACTTGTGTGAAAAGTGCAAATCAATCCCAGAACAGCAGGAAAGGACCATGTGAAGATGCTGGAGGAAACAGGTGCAAAAGTATCTACAGTGCCTTGCGAAAGTATTTGGCCCCCTTGAACTTTGCGACCTTTTGCCACATTTCAGGCTTCAAACATAAAGATATAAAACTGTATTTTTTTGTGAAGAATCAACAACAAGTGGGACACAATCATGAAGTGGAATGACATTTAGGGGAGGAACACCATCCCAACCGTGAAGCACGGGGGTGGTAGCATCATGTTGTGAGGGTGCTTTGCTGCAGGAGGGACTGGTGCACTTCACAAAATAGTTGGCATCATGAGGTAGGGAAATTATGTGGATATATTGAAGCAACATCTCAAGACATCAGTCAGGAAGTTAAAGCTTGGTCATGGTATTGGAGTTGTCATGCCCTGGCCATAGAGAGGCTTTTATTCTCTATTTTGGTTGGGCCAGGGTGTGACTAGGGTGGGCATTCTAGTTTTTTATTTCTATGTTTTCTATTTCTTTGTTTTTGGCTGTGTGTGGTTCCCAATCAGAGACAGCTGTCTATCGTTGTATCTGATTGGAAGTCATACTTAGGTAGCCTTTTCCCCACCTGTGTTTTGTGGGTAGTTGTTTTCTGTATAGTGTATTTGCATTACAGAACTGTTTGTTTTTTCTCTTTGTTATTTTGTTCGAGTGTTTTGATCCATAAAAATCATGAACACTTACCACGCTGTGCTTTGGTCCATGCCTTCCAACGAGAGACGTTACAGGAGTGGCCATCCCAAGCCCTGACCTCAAACCTATAGAACATTTGTGGGCAGAACTGAAAAAGTGTGTGCGAGCAAGGAGGTCTACAATCCTGACTCGGTTGCACCAGCTCTGTCAGGAGGAATGGGCCAAAATTCACCTAACTTATTGTGGGAAGCTTGTGGAAGGCTACTTGAAATGTTTGACCCAAGTTAAAGTTAAACAATTTAAAGGCAATGCTACCAAATACTAATTGAGTGTATGTAAACTTCTGACCCACTGGAAATAAAAGCTGAAATAAATGATTCTCTCTACTATTATTCTGACATTTCACATTCTTAAAATAAAGTGGTGATCCTAACTGACCTAAGACAGGACATTTTTACTAGGATTAAATGTCAGGAATTGTGAGAAACTAAGTTTAAATGCATTTGGCTTATGTGTAGGTGTATGTAAACTTCCCACTTCAACTATACAAATTAGATATTTCAGAATGTTATATTCAATACATTTGTTGAAATTTAAAAAAACATGTTTTCACTTTGTCATTATGTGGGGTATTGTGTATAGATGGGTGTTTTTGAATTCAGGCTGAAACTGTGTGAATATTTTTGAAATGTACTGTAATTGTGGCTGCTGGAGAGACACAATATTTACAGTGTTATGGCTGTGTGAGATGGATCACAGCATGGCTGATACAGTGCCTATCTATCCTGGTCCTCTAGGACTCTCTCATCACCGGCAATATTACTCCCCTGTGTAGGAGGTATGGACTCATAGAGATACATATTTCATAGGTTGGAGTGGAGCTAAGAGACTCTCTGATGTTATTTAAGTAACTGAATTTAGCGAAGCCTATATTTTTGGGGCCTTGTTGAAGGCTGTCATATCTATCTCCTGTGCCCCCTAATCAAACTGTGACTGATTCATCCCGGGTCTCTAAGGAGCGCTAGGTCTAGCATGCTATAGAGGCAGTCTAGTCCTGGTGTGTGGTTCTGATTCTTTGGTTTGCTTTGGTTTCTTGTCTACTAAACTAACCAGTGATACAGTCATAGTTACTTTTCTACTTAATTTGATCGCCCTGTTGCAGGAAAACTTTCCTGCAATGCAGAAAATGTAAAACTTGTGGTGTATTTGAGGTTTAAAGACGCTTCTGAAGTTCGTAATTTCCACTTTGAAGTTTCAGACTTAGTTTCAGACTTGAAAAATTGATCGTGTCCATTAATTATAATCCAGATAATAATTCACATTTCCTGTTGCTGCAGAATAATTTTCCTGCTCTAGCAAACTGGCTCAAATTACGATCCTATATCTGCATGTGACACGTCCCAAAAAATGTGAGGCAGGTCCACCAACACATGCAACACAAACAAGCAATTTCAGGTAAGAACCCATTTTGTCATCACATATGGTCTACATAGCCTCAAAATTACAGACTTTCATCACTTCAAACATCTTGCCTACTTACAGATCACCCAAATATATGACAGGAAAAAAACAACACAAACATCCTAAGTAGCACTTATGCTATTTTCCCCCACTGCAATGAGTCCCCAGAAAGATACTAAATACTGACGGATCTCTCCATTAGAGATAAGATGCTCTTCTCCATCATTCTGCACTGTGCCACCACTGTCCCACTTTCCCTGAGCTATCATGGCAGGCCTGTCTGAGAGCGCCGTGATAACAGGAGACCTGGGATGCAAAGGTAAATCAATCTCAACAGGGGAGGAGAGGAAATGGGGAAAAGGGAGGAGGACTGGGTGGTAGATGGCGGGAGGAGGAGAGAGGGGGAGAGAAGAAAAGAGGAGAAGAGAGAGAAAGGGAGGGAGAGGATCGGTCATTTTGACATCAGCTGTATTCCTGATGATTTTTTTTGACTTTATCATTTGCTTTCCTATTCATATTGCTGATTAGAGGCTTGAAGATCCTCCCTTTAATTTCAGTTATAAAGCTTCATTCTGGGATTTGTTTTACAGCTACACTACATTGAATTGAAATGACCACTGATCAGATTTTTCCACTCAGAGAGTTAATGGAAATGAACTCAACACAGTCGGGTAACAACAATAATAATTTGGTGGGTGCTTATATTTGTCCTATTTCACACACATGCAAATGTGTCCATTTTAATCCCACTGATGTTAACCACACTAGAATTAACACTCAGATATAACACTGGTGTTAACCCCACTACAATCAACATTAAGATATAAAACTGATTTTAACCCAACTAGAATCAACACTCAGATATAACACTGGTGTTAACCCCACTACAATCAACATTCAGATATAAAACTGATTTTAACCCAACTAGAATCAACACTCAGATATAACACTGGTGTTAACCCCACTAGAATCAACACTCAGATATAAAACTGATTTTAACCCAACTAGAATCAACAATCACTATTTTTCCAACTTAATTGAGGAAAATAAGAACAATCTGAAATTTATTTTTGATACTGTCGCGAAGCTAACTGAAAAGCAACAGTCCCCAAGTGAGGATGGCTTTTACTTCAGCAGTAATAAATCCATGAACTTCTTTGAGGAAAAGATCATGATTATTAGGAAGAAAATTACGGACTCCTCTTTAAATCTGCGTATTCCTCAAAGCTCAGTTGTCCTGAGTCTACACAACTCTGCCAGGACCTAGGATCAAGAGAGACACTCAAGTGTTTTAGTACTATATCTCTTGAAACATTGATGAAAATAATCATGGCCTCTAAACCTTCAAGCTACATGCTGGACCCTAATTCCAACTAAACTACTGAAAGAGCTGCTTCCTGTGCTTGGCCCTCCTATGTTGAACATAATAAACAGCTCTCTATCCACCGGATGTGTACCAAACTCACTAAAAGTGGCAGTAATAAAGCCTCTCTTGAAAAAGCCAAACCTTGACCCAGAAAATATAAAAAACTATCGGTGTCATGCCCTAGTCGAAGTATATTGTGTTTGTCTTCTTTTATTTGGTCAGGCCAGGGTGTGACATGGGTTTATTGTGGTGTGTTTTGTCTTGGGGTTTTGTTAGGTATTGGGTTTGTGGTTTAGTGGGGGTATCTAGCATAGTCTATGGCTGTCTGGAGTGGTTCTCAATCAGAGGCAGGTGTTTATCGTTGTCTCTGATTGGGAACCATATTTAGGCAGCCATATTCTTTGAGTGTTTGGTGGGTGATTGTTCCTGTCTCTGTGTTTGTTGTCACCAGATAGGCTGGGTGTGACATGGGTTTATTGTGGTGTGTTTTGTCTTGGGGTTTTGTTAGGTATTGGGTTTGTGGTTTAGTGGGGGTATCTAGCATAGTCTATGGCTGTCTGGAGTGGTTCTCAATCAGAGGCAGGTGTTTATCGTTGTCTCTGATTGGGAACCATATTTAGGCAGCCATATTCTTTGAGTGTTTGGTGGGTGATTGTTCCTGTCTCTGTGTTTGTTGTCACCAGATAGGCTGGGTGTGACATGGGTTTATTGTGGTGTGTTTTGTCTTGGGGTTTTGTTAGGTATTGGGTTTGTGGTTTAGTGGGGGTATCTAGCATAGTCTATGGCTGTCTGGAGTGGTTCTCAATCAGAGGCAGGTGTTTATCGTTGTCTCTGATTGGGAACCATATTTAGGCAGCCATATTCTTTGAGTGTTTGGTGGGTGATTGTTCCTGTCTCTGTGTTTGTTGTCACCAGATAGGCTGTTCCGTTTGTTGTTTTGTATTGTTCGTTCGTTCTTCGTCATTAAACATGTATCAAAAATACCACGCTGCATTTTGGTCTGCTTCTCCTTCACCAGACAAGAACCGTTACAGAATCACCCACCACAACGGGACCAAGCGGCATGGTAACAGGCAACAGCAACAGCAGGAGCAACAAAGAGAGGAATGGACATGGGAGGACAAATTGGACGGAGAAGGACCCTGGGCTCAGCCTGGAGAATATCGCCGCCCAAAGAAGATCTGGAGGCGGGGAAAGCGGAGAGGCGCCGGTATGAGGAGGCAGCACGGCGACGCGGAAGGAAGCCCGAGTGACAGCCCCAAAAATTTCTTGGGGGGCTCAGGGAGAGTGTGGCAGAGTCAGGAGTCAGACCTGAGCCAACTCTCCCTGTTTATCGTGAGGAGCCAAGGAGGAGACCAGAACCAGAGCCGGTGTTGGAGGTGAGCGAAGCAGAGACTGTGAAGGAGTTAATGGGGAAATTGGAGGAGAGCGAAATGAGGGAGTTGTTGTGTTGGTGCTTTTTGCATGGAATTCGCCCGACGGAGCGTGTCGGGGATTTGATGGCACCTGGGTCAGCGCTCCATACTCGTCCTAAGGTGCGTGTTAGTCGGCTGGTGAAGTTGGTGCCAGCCTCACGCACCAGGCCTCCTGTGCACCTCCCTAGCCTTGCACGTCCTGTGCCAGCACTGCTCTCAAGATCTCCAGTACGCCTTCACGGTCTAGCCCATCCTGTGCCACCTCCACACACCAGCCCTCCGGTGGCAGCTCCCAGCACCAGGCTTCCTGTGCGTGTTCTCGGTCCAGTACCACCAGTGCCAGCACCACGCATCAGGCCTACAGTGCGCCTCGCCTCCAGCGCTGCCGGAGCCTTCCTCCTCTCCTGCGCAGCCGGAGTGTCCGCCTGTTCAGCGCTGCCGAGCCTTTCTCCTCTCCTGCGCTGCCGTAGTCTTCCGCCTGTTCAGCGCAGCCAGAGCCTTCCTCCTCTACAGCGCTGCCAGAGTCTCCCGCCTGTTCAGCGCAGCCAGAGCCTTCTTCCTCTCCTGCGCTGCTGGAGTCTCCCGCCTGTTTAGCGCTGCCAGAGCCTTCCGCCTCTACAGCGCTGCCGGAGACTCTTGCCTGTTTAGCTCAGCCAGAGCTGCCAGTCTGCATGGAGCAGCCAGAGCTGTCAGTCAGGATTTGCCAGATCCAACTGCCTGCCTGAGTTTCCTCTCAGTGCTGAGCTTCCTCTCAGTGCTGAGCTGCCCCTCAGTGCTGAGCTGCCCCTCAGTCCCGAGCTGCCCCTCAGTCCCGAGCTGCCCCTCAGTCCCGAGCTGCCCCTCAGTCCAGTGGGGTTCTGGGTGAGGACTACTAGGGCATGGTTGGCGACGAGGGTGGGCTATCCTAGGACGCGAGGAGGAGGGACTAAGACATTGATAGAGTGGGGTCCACGTCCCGCGCCGGAACCGCCACCATGGGCAGACGCCCACCCGGACCCTCCCCTAGTGTTTTGATGTGCGTCCGGGAGTCCGCACCTTAGGGGGGTTCTGTCACGCCCTGGTCGAAGTATATTGTGTTTGTCTTCTTTTATTTGGACAGGCCAGGGTGTGACATGGGTTTATTGTGGTGTGTTTTGTCTTGGGGTTTTGTTAGGTATTGGGTTTGTGGTTTAGTGGGGGTATCTAGCATAGTCTATGGCTGTCTGGAGTGGTTCTCAATCAGAGGCAGGTGTTTATCGTTGTCTCTGATTGGGAACCATATTTAGGCAGCCATATTCTTTGAGTGTTTGGTGGGTGATTGTTCCTGTCTCTGTGTTTGTTGTCACCAGATAGGCTGTTTAGGTTTTTACGTTCCGTTTGTTGTTTTGTATTATTCGTTCGTTCTTCGTCATTAAACATGTATCAAAAATACCACACTGCATTTTGTTCCGCTTCTCCTTCACCAGACGAGAACCGCTACAATCGGCCTATATCGCCCCTTCCATTCCTCTCAAATTTTTTAGAAAAGGCTGTTTACGCAGCAACTCACTGCCTTCCTGAAGACAAACAATGTTTACGAAATGCTTCAGTCTGGTTTTAGACCCCATCATAGCACTAAGACTGCACTGTGAAGGTGGTAAAAGACCCTTTAATGGCATCAGACCGAGGCTCTGCATCTGTCCTCGTGCTCCTAGACCTTAGTGCTGCTTTTGATACCATCGATCACCACATTCTTTTGGAGAGATTGGAAACCCAAATTGGTCTACACGGACAAGTTCTGGCCTGGTTTAGATCTTATCTGTCGGAAAGATATCAGTTTATCTGTGAATGGTTCGTCCTTTGACAAATCAACTGTAAATTTCGGTGTTCCTCAAGGTTCCGTTTTAGGACCACTATTGTTTTCACTATATATTTTACCTCTTGGGGATGTCATTCGAAAACATAATGTTAACTTTCACTGTTATGCGGATGACACACAGCTGTACATTTCAATGAAACATGGCGAAGCCACAAAATTGCCATCGCTAGAAGCCTGTGTTTCAGACATAAGGAAGTGGATGGCTGCAAACGTTCTACTTTTAAACTCGGACAAAACAGAGATGCTTGTTCTAGGTCCCAAAAAACAAAGAGATCTTCTGTTGAATCTGACAATTACTCTTAATGGTTGTACAGCCGTCTCAAATAAAACTGTGAAGGACCTCGGCGTTACTCTGGACCCTGATCTCTCTTTTGACGAACATATCAAGACTGTTTCAAGGACAGCTTTTTTCCATCTACGTAACATTGCAAAAATCAGAAACTTTCTGACCAAATATTATGCAGAAAAATTCATCCATGCTTTTGTTACTTCTAGGTTAGACTACTGCAATGCTCTCCTTTCCGGATACCTGGATAAAGCACCAAATAAACTTCAGTTAGTGCTAAATACTGCTGCTAGAATCCTGACTAGAACCAAAAAATGTGATCATATTACTCCAGTGCTAGCCTCCCTACACTGGCTTCCTGTCAAGGCAAGGGCTGATTTCAAGGTTTTACTGCTAACCTACAAAGCATTACATGGGCTTGCTCCTACCTATCTCTCTGATTTGGTCCTGCTGTACATACCTACATGTACACTACGGTCACAAGACGCAGGCTTCCTAATTGTCCCTAGAATTTCTAAGCAAACAGCTGGAGGCAGGGCTTTCTCCTATAGAGCTCAATTTTTATGGAATGGTCTGCCTACCCATGCGAGAGACACAAACTCGGTCTCAACCTTTAAGTCTTTACTGAAGACTCATCTCTTCAGTGGGTCATATGATTGAGTGTAGTCTGGCCCAGGAGTGTGAAGGTGAACGGAAAGGCTCTGGAGAAACGAAACGCCCTTGCTGTCTCTGCCTGGCCGGTTCCCCTCTTTCCACTGGGATTCTCTGCCTCTAACCCTATTACAGGGGCTGAGTCACTGGCTTACTAGTGCTCTTTTATGCCATCCCTAGGAGGGGTGCGTCACTTGAGTGGGTTGAGTCACTGATGTGATCTTCCTGTCTGTGTTGGCGCCCCCCTTTGGGTTGTGCCGTGGTAGAGATCTTTGTGGGCTATACTCAGCCTTGTCTTAGGATGGTAAGTTTGTGGTTGAAGATATCCCTCTAGTGGTGTGGGGGCTGTGCTTTGGCAAAGTGGGTGGAGTTATATCCTTCCCGTTTGGCCCTATCCGGGGGTATCATCGGATGGGGCCACAGTGTCTTCTGACCCCTACTGTCTCAGCCTCCAGTATTTATGCTGCAGTAGTTTATGTGTCGGGGGCTGGGGTCAGTTTGTTATATCTGGAGTACTTCTCCTGTCTTATCCGGTGTCCTGTGTGAATTTAAGTATGCTCTCTCTAATTCTCTCTTTCTCTCTTTCTTTCTCTCTCTCGGACGACCTGAGCTATAGGACCATGCCTCAGGGCTACCTGGCATGATGACTCCTTGCTGTCTCCAGTCCACCTGGCCGTGCTGCTACTCCAGTTTCAACTGTTCTATGGAATCCTGACTTGTTCACCGGACGTGCTACCTGTCCCAGACCTATTATGTGACCATGCTGGTCATTTATGAACATTTGAACATCTTGGCAATGTTCTGTTATAATCTCCACCCGGCACAACCAGAAGAGGACTGGCCACCCCTCATAGCCTGGTTCCTCTCTAGGTTTCTTCCTAGGTTTTGGCCTTTCTAGGGAGTTTTTCCTAGCCACCGTGCTTCAGCACCTGCATTGCTTGCTGTTTTGGGTTTTAGGCTGGGTTTCTGTACAGCACTTTGAGATATCAGCTGATGTATGAAGGGCTATATAAATACATTTGATTTGATTTGATTCAGATACAACACTGGTGTAAACCCCACTACAATCATCATTCAGATATTACACTGGTGTTAACCCCACTAGAATCAACACTCAGATATAACACTCAAAACACTTTTTACCTCAACAGAGATCTTAACATTTGCAAATTTGCTCTGTGTGTGTGTGTGTGTGTGTGTGTGTGTGTGTGTGTGTGTGTGTGTGTGTGTGTGTGTGTGTGTGTGTGTGTGTGTGTGTGTGTGTAGGGGGGATCAACTTGACTAAAACTGTGTAGAGCTCTGCTACCCGACCCCGACGGGCCCCAAATATATACATTGGGTTAGGGCCGGGTAGGGCCTGTTTTTTCATCAATAATGAGGGTATTATTTGAGAAAAGGACAAAATTGATTTATATCATTAACTCCTCGGACCAGTGTCAGTTTCAGTTTGCTCCTGCTCTGCTCGTACTGTGTAGAAATGTTTGTGATTTTGTTGTTTGTCTGCCTGTAGATAACAGCTCCGCCAGTGCAAGCAGCTTTTCCCCCCTTATTTTTTATTATCATATAATGCATCTACTTAAAGCTAGAATCCTTAATTGAAACAATAACAAAGTGGACACCCCGCATCTGTTTTGGTATAAAGCTGAGGGTATGGGCCTGGAGAAATTGAACTACTCTCAAATTCATATAGAGAGCTATGGATGCAAGAACTGACCATACATGATGTCATCATGTTTTGAGGCTATACAGTGTTTGAAGAAAAAGAAGTAGCAGGAGTGTTCCAGATATTCCAAAACTACCCTGATGATGGCCTTAGCCGACACGTGTTGGTGTATTTTAATTATGACTTAACCCACACATTATAGGCCCAATGCAGCTGTTTTTATCTCAATATCAAATACACTTCTGGGTAATAATTCAGCACCTTACTGTGATTGTTTTCAATTAAAATGGTCAAAAAGATACAAAAATAGCTATTTAGCAAAGGGCCTTTAAAGAGATTCTCCTGTACTTTTGTACATTTTTTAGTGAGTAGTACTGAAAGTATTGCTTACGAGCCAAAAGTGGTCCCCGAACATGACATTCTGGTTTTCATTCTCTACTTCTAATGAGGGACTAATTCAGACTTGGGACACCAGGTGAGTTCAATTTACTACCAGGTAGAAACAAAAAGAAGAAGGGGATTCGGCCCTCCTGGACCAGAATTGAATAGCCCTGTCCTACATAATGATAGCACAAGATCTCCCCAAGCAAATCTTACATTTCCCATCTTCAAAGCAATAGTACTGCTTGTTAGTTACCAAAATAAGGAGATGTTTGAAATGTTCTACATATGTATTGTGTTGTATATTGTCAAGATGAATTTGTAGGTAACTTTTCTTGTGCAATTACTTTCCCTCACATATTATAATAGTTACAGATTACAGTATAATTGACAATTTCCCTTCTTTGTACATTGCACAAAAACCTACATGTAAGAAGTATACAAGAAAGTATTTACATTCTCTGACTTCCATCTGGTGAGGGCAGAACACGTAAGGACAGTTATAGGCTTATGAAATTAGAGTAGTTGAATTAAACATTTCCCCTGAAATAAAGCAGAGTCACTGTCTATTACTCCTCTCAATGAGTAGAATGGTTAAAAGAGGAGGTGCACATCAGGTGTGTGTGTGTGTGTGTGTGTGTGTGTGTGTGTGTGTGTGTGTGTGTGTGTGTGTGTGTGTGTGTGTGTGTGTGTGTGTGTGTGTGTGTGTGTGTCTGTGTGTGTGTGTGTGAGTGACCATCCCTGTCTGTCTCCTCCTCTCCAGCTGTTACTGAGGAGGAGGTCATGTTCACGGCTCATTCAGATGCAGGACGCCATGTAGACAATCTCTCCTCTCCTCTGCTAGTCATTAAGACCTGTGCCAGCTCTGTCATCCATCCGTCAGCATGGGGAGTGGACTGGGTTTAACACTCAAACACAACCGAGACCAAACAAACTATGAAATGCTGGTGTCATTTGGATTTTAGGGCCCAGAATGAGGAATAGGTTTATAAGCAGTGCATCTCACTTGGATATAGGCTCTGCATAAACATTCATAGGAAACTAAGAGGTCTTTTTTGACATCATTGTTGTAGGTCAAGTCGACCCAAAACAATACACGAGAGAAAATAGTTGTGAAATGCTGTTCTATACTGTCACAAGAAATCAATTTCAATGAAAAGTGAAACAACTGACATTTTCTCATGGAGAGAAATGTAAAAAAATATATAAAAAATAACTCACACAAAGACCTTTTACAAAATGCATTTTGACATTAAGATAATGTTGTGTAAATCAATGAGTATTTCACAGATTATACAGCTGACATTGATCTATCAACTGGATTGATCTCTCATCTGAAAGCATGACATAGGGTCATGGTATGAACAATAGTTATACATAGGCAGATAGAGGGAAGCTGATGTCAATAGAGGCTCATAATATATATGACAAGCCATGACGGATGCTATAATGTCTTATGTAGCTGGTATAAAGGCTTTATGAACGCACACATAACAGGGTCGACAGTAACGTGTTACTGCAATTTGTATATAAAAGTTCATAACGGATATTTCCTAGTTTACAAAAATGAATAGCTTTATTTATCTAGTGATGGATTATCCATGTATGTCATTGGTATTGAAATAATTGATTAATTAGCTAGATACATGTTAGATTACCACTCCTATTACTTATGTGTTGAGGTGTAGGCTGTTATCTTAAAACTTATAATGACAATGTTTCTCTTTATTTACCTGATATACTCTTTATTTTGAGTTGGAATGTACATATTACTGAGTCACACCGAAATGCGGAAATCAATGCTAATCATGAGATTTGCCAAACAGCAGACTCGCTGCCCTTTTGCAATGTCATTTTGATTCCATACACTTGAAAACCAGATAAAAAAATCAATATTTGATTATAAAATGTATATTTTGTATCGGTGCTACTGGTATCGCCTTCACAATCTTGTTATCTCAGAATGTCCAACCTTGACAAGGTTACCGGGGATTTGCAGTTGGTCAGCGCAGAGGAGGCAGTGTGTTTTACATGATCTGTCAGAAGCTCAATTTGTTTTGAGGAAAAATAAGACAAAAAAAACATTGGATTACTAGTTATTGTGGACACAGGCTAGTTAGAGTATAAAAGTTCTCAAAACTTGCCCAAAACCAACATGGACATAGGATCGTTAGAATATGAAAGTTCTCAAAATCTTTGCAAAACTATGTCCTTCTGCACTAATGTGAAAGAATTTGAAAAAGAGGGGATTTTGTGGTTTTCATGGGTTTAAAATCTCTTTATTTCTCGCTTATGAATACAATTATTCCGTGATATATGGGACAAACTTCCCATAAATTACCTCTTACAGGTGCCTCCTCTATAGTCTTCTATCTATACAGTAGGTTTTCTCCCCTAGAGTCTATTGATGCACCGGTGCATCAATCTATGTAACAAAATAAAAAAGTCCCCATCAAAATCTGTCAGTTTAAGCTAGAGATATAGTCTCAATCCACAGCATCCGCCTATGGCGGACTGCGGTGGAAGGTGGCCGAGTTAAAGAGATGTTTCAGACCATGCCACATCCTGAATATAGATATTCTCAGGTAAACGTCTGTAGCGTCCGAACGGTTTGGCCTACAAAACTAATATGACTACTCTATGGAAAGGTAAGACTCTCACAAACATGTATTACGACCCACACAAGTGTCACGGGACTTGTCTGAAGGTAATAAGTGGTGGTTTAAAAAATGATTGGAAGTATGGAGGTAGTTTTGTGCCTACCCCCAAAAAAGCTTTAAATATGTGTAATAAATGTTTTATTTTTTTACATTTATTTAACTAGGCAAGTCAGTTAAGAACAAATTCTTATTTTCAATGACGGCCTAGGAAGAGTGGGTTAACTGCCTGTTCAGGGGCAGAACTGCAGATTTGTACCTTGTCAGCTTGGGGATTTGAACTTGCAACCTTTTGGTTGCTAGTCCAATGCTCTAACCACTAGGCTACCCTGCCGCCCCATATATGCTACCAGTTCAAAACTTTTAGAACACCTACTCATTCAAGTTTTTTTATTTGTATTTTTACTATTTTCTACATTATTTCTACATTATAGAATAATAGTGAAGACATCAAAACTATGAAATAACACATATGGAATCATGTAGTAACCAACAAAGTGTTAAACAAATCAAAATATATTTTATATTTGAGATTCTTCAAATAGCCACCCTTTGAAGAATCGGACCAAAGCGCAGCAAGGTAGGTGTTCATGATTTTATTAAACTGAACACTAGAACAAAATACAGTGCCTTGCGAAAGTATTCGGCCCCCTTGAACTTTGCGACCTTTTACCACATTTCAGGCTTCAAACATAAAGATATAAAACTGTATTTTTTTGTGAAGAATCAACAACAAGTGGGACACAATCATGAAGTGGAACGACATTTATTGGATATTTCAAACTTTTTTAACAAATCAAAAACTGAAAAATTGGGCGTGCAAAATTATTCAGCCCCCTTAAGTTAATACTTTGTAGCGCCACCTTTTGCTGCGATTACAGCTGTAAGTCGCTTGGGGTATGTCTCTATCAGTTTTGCACATCGAGAGACTGAAATTTTTCCCCATTCCTCCTTGCAAAACAGCTCGAGCTCAGTGAGGTTGGATGGAGAGCATTTGTGAACAGCAGTTTTCAGTTCTTTCCACAGATTCTCGATTGGTTTCTGGTCTGGACTTTGACTTGGCCATTCTAACACCTGGATATGTTTATTTTTGAACCTTTCCATTGTAGATTTTGCTTTATGTTTTGGATCATTGTCTTGTTGGAAGACAAATCTCCGTCCCAGTCTCAGGTCTTTTGCAGACTCCATCAGGTTTTCTTCCAGAATGGTCCTGTATTTGGCTCAATCCATCTTCCCATCAATTTTAACCATCTTCCCTGTCCCTGCTGAAGAAAAGCAGGCCCAAACCATGATGCTGCCACCACCATGTTTGACAGTGGGAATGGTGTGGTCAGGGTGATGAGCTGTGTTGCTTTTATGCCAAACATAACGTTTTGCATTGTCGCCAAAAAATTCAATTTTGGTTTCATCTGACCAGAGCACCTTCTTCTACATGTTTGGTGTGTCTCCCAGGTGGCTTGTGGCAAACTTTAAACAACACTTTTTATGGATATCTTTAAGAAATGGCTTTCTTCTTGCCACTCTTCCATAAAGGCCAGATTTGTGCAATATACGACTGATTGTTGTCCTATGGACAGAGTCTCCCACCTCAGCTGTAGATCTTTGCAGTTCATCCAGAGTGATCATGGGCCTCTTGGCTGCATCTCTGATCAGTCTTCTCCTTGTATGAGCTGAAAGTTTAGAGGGACGGCCAGGTCTTGGTAGATTTGCAGTGGTCTGATACTCCTTCCCTTTCAATATTATCGCTTGCACAGTGCTCCTTGGGATGTTTAAAGCTTGGGAAATCTGTTTGTATCCAAATCCGGCTTTAAACTTCTTCACAACAGTATCTCGGACCTGCTTGGTGTGTTCCTTGTTCTTCATGATGCTCTCTGCGCTTTTAACGGACCACTGAGTCTATCACAGTGCAGGTGCATTTATACGGAGACTTGATTACACACAGGTGTATTGCATTTATCATCATTAGTCATTTAGGTCAACATTGGATCATTCAGAGATCCTCACTGATCTTCTGGAGAGAGTTTGCTGCACTGAATTTAAAGGGGCTGAATAATTTTGCACGCCCAATTTTTCAGTTTTTGATTTGTTAAAAAAGTTTGAAATATCCAATAAATGTCGTTCCACTTCATGATTGTGTCCCACTTGTTGTTGATTCTTCACAAAAAAATACAGTTTTATATCTTTATGTTTGAAGCCTGAAATGTGGCAAAAGGTCGCAAAGTTCAAGGGGGGCGAATACTTTCGCAAGGCACTGTAACAAAGTGAATAAACAAAACTGAAAACAGTCCTGTCAGGCGCAGAACACTAAACAGAAAACAACTACCCACAAAACATAGGTGGGAAAAAGCTACCTAAGTATGGTTCCCAATCAGAGACAACGATAGTCAGCTGTCCCTGATTGAGAACCATACCCGGCCAAAACAAAGAAATACAAAACATAGAAAAAAGAACATTGAATGCCCATCCCAAATCACACCCTGACCAAACCAAAATAGAGATATAACAAGCTCTCTAAGGTCAGGGCATGACACATATGTCAGCTTACTGTAGAACCTCTCCATCAAACTCATTCAATACTGCAGAAACTCCAATATATTATTTGGAGACTGGAGTTGTAATATCAGTATCCCTAAACTATGAAATGCAGAATGCAATTACGGTGACACAAAAGAGGAGGCGAGGACACATTCTCCTCAGTGTCCCAATATGCTAATTAGGCTGGACAGGTCAAAGGCAATATGTGTTAAAATAATCACCAAGTCACACTTTCTGCATTTTAAATAGCCGGATACAAGGTGGAGGAGGTTTGGGAAAAGGAAAAAAATCTACTGTTCTTATATTACATTTAGGGAAATCTTAGTGATTGATTTCTAATAATTGCTATTTTTAAGGGATGTCTGTTCTGGTGAGATATGGAAAAGTTCACAACTAGGGTCGGAACATCGGTATGGAGGCTGTATTCATGTTGAAAGGCATTTTGCGGCGGCTCCAATCCCTAACTAGTGTTAAGAAAAATGTTGATGAGTCCTCAGCCTACCTCATCCTCCCCTTCTCTGCCCGATTTGTAGCACATCAACCACCATCTGACTTCAATTTCCATAGCCTGCTTTGTCTAAAATATAACTCACACAATTTGAATTGGTGTCCAGAAAATAATTACGGTCATCATTTAAAAAAAACTCATATAGGTCTCACTCACATTTGTCATATTCAGATATAAAATGGATATTTAAAAATGAAGTACACTGTAGAAGTCATGTTTTCTTGAGGAAGAGAGGAGGACACAGCCTGAGTAAGTGCAACTGTTGAAGGCTTAGCTTTGGCCCAGTTGTGCCTAGTATGTGAAACAAGGCTAAATATTATGCGGAGTCACTAAAATACCTATTCTAGTACCTATTCTAAGACTCAACCCAATCTCCAAATAACATGCCAACCCATGGCTTGACATTTAATGACGTCATGTGGTGTTAAAAAAAAGTTTAACTAAAACTTAAGTTAAGGCATGAATTCTGAATGGTTAAGGTTAGGGATAGGTTTGAATTTAAGTTAAAGCATTCATTCTGAATGGTTAAGGTTAGGGATAGGTTTGAATTTAAGTTAAAGCATTCATTCTGAATGGTTAAGGTTAAGGATAGGGTTCAATTTAAGTTAAAGCATTCATTCTGAATGGTTAAGGTTAGGGATAGGGTTCAATTTAAGTTAAAGCATTCATTCTGAATGGTTAAGGTTAGGGATAGGGTTAAATGTAAGTTAAAGCATTCATTCTGAATGGTTAAGGTTAGGGATAGGGTTCAATTTAAGTTAAAGCATTCATTCTGAATGGTTAAGGTTAAGGATAGGGTTAAATGTAAGTTAAAGCATTCATTCTGAATGGTTAAGGTTAGGGATAGGGTTCAATTTAAGTTAAAGCATTCATTCTGAATGGTTAAGGTTAAGGATAGGGTTCAATTTAAGTTAAAGCATTCATTCTGAATGGTTAAGGTTAGGGATAGGGTTCAATTTAAGTTAAAGCATTCATTCTGAATGGTTAAGGTTAAGGATAGGGTTAAATGTAAGTTAAAGCATTCATTCTGAATGGTTAAGGTTAGGGATAGGTTTGAATTTAAGTTAAAGCATTCATTCTGAATGGTTAAGGTTAAGGATAGGGTTCAATTTAAGTTAAAGCATTCATTCTGAATGGTTAAGGTTAGGGATAGGGTTCAATTTAAGTTAAAGCATTCATTCTGAATGGTTAAGGTTAGGGATAGGGTTCAATTTAAGTGAATGGATTAATTCTGAGTGGTTAAGTTTAAGGGTTAAGGTTTGGGAAGGGCTTAAAACAAAAAATGAGCGCCGAGCACCGGGATTGAAGACGCGACCTTCGGAGTCTGCGTCTTAAACAACACCCTAGCAAGACAGAAGCCTAATAGAAGGTAATATGTGCTCATGTTGCCCCTAGTGGACGGTATAGCTTCCACATTTCGCCAGGTCCAAAAGTAATCTGGTACCTGCAGAATCAGCACATCCTGGGGTACTCTATTAGAAAATGGGCTGCTAAGACCGTAGGCATAAGACAAGACACTAACAACAGTAATTTACAGTAATGTCCCATTTTATTCTCCCATAAACAGGCCCAAATTGTATAACATAACACACACTTTAACTCAATCCACTCTAATAGCCTCATAGGCTATTAGCCTCATAGGACAACAAAGGAAATGGTCATCTGCCTCTCTGCCTGCCTGCCTGCAAAGGAATGCAAATTCCCTTTTATAACCTTTGCAATTTTAATGTGTCCCTCTGCATCTTTGCGTCGCCAGGAGCACATTTGGTATGCACGGAGAAACAGGAGAAAGTCCAGCTAATTTGTTACTCTGCTTGGATTTCCATTCTCTGGCCCCGAAAACAGCCGCTTGCCTGCTTCGGCCCATTTGTTTAGCACTTAATAAATGGCATAGCCGGTTCACAGAGGTGAGATGATTGATTACCAGATATGGTGTTTCACAGCAGCGATATTTGTCTGAGGACGCATGGAGAATTAGCAATAAGTATGTATTTGGGAATTTGACTTTCAGAGGTAGTACTGTAACTAGGGCAACAAAAAACGATTTTAAACTCAATGAGGCTTGGCAAAGCGTTGATGCCTATTGGTAAAGTATTGTTTAGGAGAGTAAACAGAGAAAAACATATACAGTGAAGTGGTTTAAACAGAGTAATCAAGGAACGTATGTGTTGCTATTAAATAATTATTAGTACACTTATTAGGGGCATAAATAATTATTATAATTATTAGTCTTATTAGGGACATGGTATGCATAATAGGGAAATAATGCACACTCTAGAATGCCCTTCAAGCCAATTAGAAATGAGTATTCAACAATGCCATGGTATAATTAAGCAATAAAGTCCAAGGGGGTATGGTATATGGCTAATATACCATGGCTAAGGGCTGTTCTAAGCACGACGCAACGCAGAGTGCTTGGATACAGCCCTTAGTCGTGGTATATTGGCCATAGTCCACAAACCCCCGAGGTTCCTTATTGCTTTTATCAACTGGTTACCAATGTAATGAGAAAAGTAGAAGTAGTTTTGCATCATACTCGTGGTACGTCATTTTATATATCCCAGCTTTCAGCCAATCAGCATCCAGGGCTCGAATGAACCGGTTTATAATTCCAAACAATATCACCCATGGATCAAATCTGATCACATTCACCTTGACCTAATGATGCAGTTATATAGAACAAAACAATCATGTTAATAAAAATAGTATGTACAACACACACTGTAAAAGCAGATAAGTTCTAACTACTCAAACATTTTGAGGAAACCGATTATCTAAAAAAAATGTACGTTTAAGAAACTCAAATAGCTGAAGTGAGCAGTACTACCTTCAAATGAGTAGCGCAAATGCAGTTTATTTGAGTAAGGTATACTTAAATGTCATGTCCCCACTAAGCCACGCCTCTAATAATTTCCCAGTTTGCCTTGCCTTTTGGATTGAATTGTAGAGTTACCACCCATGACTGCATTTTGAGGGGCAGAGACATGGATGTGAAATTCCTTCATTTTCAGTCCTGTGGCCTACACCAAGTGAGTCCCTAGGTACATTTTATAATTATAATTGAACCATATTATAAAGACTTATACAGTGGCCAGGAGCTCCTCGTAGGGTTGCAAACTTTCCCTCAAAATTTTCCAGTAATCTTCTAACCAGAATTTCTGGAAAAAGGGGAATATACACTGAAATTTTGTAACCCTACCTCTAAATCACATTATGCTGGTGTAATTGTTATTGCAATCTAGTCAGCTGGTGTAATTGTTATTGCAATCTAGTCAGCTGGTGTAATTGTTATTGCAATCTAGTCAGCGTTACGCAATCCAGCAGTTGAAATATGTATTCACCCACAACCTGCATTCATAATAACTGCCCAGGTTATTAAGAACATTGTGAGGTAAGTACTTAAGCCATTTAAACTGGAACAACCATTTCAGTAACGGGTGCAAAAATTCAATGATTGGATTAGTTTTGAAAAAAAGTTATTATCTTTGTGTAGCATAACATTTAATCAATCACTCAATGTAAATGCAGAAACACAGGTATTAAAAACAATTCCAAAATAGCATCCTGCAATAGAGCATGCTGGGAAAAAAAAGTTAATTTGTTATCATATCTATAAATAATGTAGTTGGTGTGACTTCTCATTGAGTTTTGAGTCAGTACCACATAAACGTTTAAAGTAATAATGACTTTTCATTGACTCCGAGTACAACTTACTAGAAGTATTTGAGTTAAAAATGCACTTGGGGTTTACAGTGTACATTGGTGTAGTAGGCGTGAATACATGCCTCCATATCTACCTGTCAGTTTTATCATTAGGATGTTATAGGAGTGATGTTTATCCTGTTCCTTACTGTTAGATCTCTCTCTTTAATTGCTGTTATTTGGCAGACTGGAATATTGATCACATGGGTCAGAGGGATTGGCAGCTGCATGAATCGTTATTAACCGGCCTGTTGGCCATAGCGGGGAGTTCAATAGACAGACAGATAGCCAAGGAGCGCTGATACAGGTTACGCCCTGGGGGAGTTGAGCTCCTCTCAGACACACAGATAATTAACCATCTGAGCCAAGCTGTGCTCAGGGCAACGGCTGATGTGAGGAGGAAAGAACAACAACACACAACAGGACAACACTGTCATATAGAACGTACAGCCTTCTAAAAGTATGTTACAGCCCTGTGCTAGTCTGATACAGCCCTGTGATAGTATGTTACAGCCCTGTGCTAGTCTGTTATAGCCCTCTGATAGTATGATACAGCCCTGTGATAGTCTGTTATAGCCCTGTGCTAGTCTGTTACTGCAGTGTGATAGTTTGTTACAGCCCTGTGCTAGTCTGATACAGCCCTGTGATAGTATGATACAGCCCTGTGATAGTCTGTTATAGCCCTGTGCTAGTCTGTTATAGTCCTCTGATAGCACATTACAGCCCAGTGCTAGTCTGTTACTGCAGTGTGATAGTTTGTTATAGCCCTGTGCTAGTCTGTTATAGCCCTCTGATAGTATGTTACAGCCCTGTGATAGTCTGTTATAGCCCTGTGCTAGTCTGTTATAGTCCTCTGATAGCACATTACAGCCCAGTGCTAGTCTGTTACTGCAGTGTGATAGTTTGTTATAGCCCTGTGCTAGTCTGTTATAGCCCTCTGATAGTATGATACAGCCCTGTGATAGTCTGTTATAGCCTTCTGATAGTATGTTACAGCCCTGTGCTAGTCTGTTATAGCCCTCTGATAGTATGATACAGCCCTGTGATAGTCTGTTATAGCCCTGTGCTAGTCTGTTATAGCCTTCTGATAGTATATTACAGCCCTGTGCTAGTCTGTTATAGCCCTCTGATAGTATGATACAGCCCTGTGCTAGTCTGTTATAGCCCTGTGCTAGTCTGTTACTGCAGTGTGATAGTCTGTTATAGCCCTGTGCTAGTCTGATACAGCCCTGTGATAGTATGTTACAGCCCTGTGCTAGTCTGTTATAGCCCTCTGATAGTATGATACAGCCCTGTGATAGTCTGTTATAGCCCTGTGCTAGTCTGTTATAGCCTTCTGATAGTATGTTACAGCCCTGTGCTAGTCTGTTATAGCCCTCTGATAGTATGTTACAGCCCTGTGCTAGTCTGTTATAGCCCTCTGATAGTATGATACAGCCCTGTGATAGTCTGTTATAGCCCTGTGCTAGTCTGTTATAGCCTTCTGATAGTATGTTACAGCCCTGTGCTAGTCTGTTATAGCCCTCTGATAGTATGTTACAGCCCTGTGCTAGTCTGTTATAGCCCTCTGATAGTATGATACAGCCCTGTGCTAGTCCGTTATAGCCCTGTGCTAGTCTGTTACTGCAGTGTGATAGTCTGTTATAGCCCTGTGCTAGTCTGTTATAGCCCTCTGATAGTATGATACAGCCCTGTGCTAGTCTGTTATAGCCCTGTGCTAGTCTGTTACTGCAGTGTGATAGTCTGTTATAGCCCTGTGCTAGTCTGATACAGCCCTGTGATAGTATGTTACAGCCCTGTGCTAGTCTGTTATAGCCCTCTGATAGTATGATACAGCCCTGTGATAGTCTGTTATAGCCCTGTGCTAGTCTGTTATAGCCTTCTGATAGTATGTTACAGCCCTGTGCTAGTCTGTTATAGCCCTCTGATAGTATGTTACAGCCCTGTGCTAGTCTGTTATAGCCCTCTGATAGTATGATACAGCCCTGTGCTAGTCCGTTATAGCCCTGTGCTAGTCTGTTACTGCAGTGTGATAGTCTGTTATAGCCCTGTGCTAGTCTGTTATAGCCCTCTGATAGTATGATACAGCCCTGTGCTAGTCTGTTATAGCCCTGTGCTAGTCTGTTACTGCAGTGTGATAGTCTGTTATAGCCCTGTGCTAGTCTGTTATAGCCCTCTGATAGTATGTTACAGCCCTGTGCTAGTCTGTTATAGACCTCTGATAGTATGTTACAGCCCTGTGCTAGTCTGTTATAGCCCTGTGCTAGTCTGTTATAGCCTTCTGATAGTATGTTACAGCCCTGTGCTAGTCTGTTATAGCCTTCTGATAGTATGTTACAGCCCTGTGCTAGTCTGTTATAGCCTTCTGATAGTATGTTACAGCCCTGTGCTAGTCTGTTATAGCCCTCTGATAGTATGATACAGCCCTGTGATAGTCTGTTATAGCCCTGTGCTAGTCTGTTATAGCCTTCTGATAGTATGTTACAGCCCTGTGCTAGTCTGTTACAGCCCTGTGCTAGTCTGTTATAGCCCTCTGATAGTATGATACAGCCCTGTGCTAGTCCGTTATAGCCCTGTGCTAGTCTGTTACTGCAGTGTGATAGTCTGTTATAGCCCTGTGCTAGTCTGTTATAGCCCTCTGATAGTATGATACAGCCCTGTGCTAGTCTGTTATAGCCCTGTGCTAGTCTGTTACTGCAGTGTGATAGTCTGTTATAGCCCTGTGCTAGTCTGTTATAGCCCTCTGATAGTATGTTACAGCCCTGTGCTAGTCTGTTATAGACCTCTGATAGTATGTTACAGCCCTGTGCTAGTCTGTTATAGCCCTGTGCTAGTCTGTTATAGCCTTCTGATAGTATGTTACAGCCCTGTGCTAGTCTGTTATAGCCTTCTGATAGTATGTTACAGCCCTGTGCTAGTCTGTTATAGCCTTCTGATAGTATGTTACAGCCCTGTGCTAGTCTGTTATAGCCCTCTGATAGTATGATACAGCCCTGTGATAGTCTGTTATAGCCCTGTGCTAGTCTGTTATAGCCTTCTGATAGTATGTTACAGCCCTGTGCTAGTCTGTTACAGCCCTGTGCTAGTCTGTTATAGCCCTCTGATAGTATGATACAGCCCTGTGCTAGTCCGTTATAGCCCTGTGCTAGTCTGTTACTGCAGTGTGATAGTCTGTTATAGCCCTGTGCTAGTCTGTTATAGCCCTCTGATAGTATGATACAGCCCTGTGCTAGTCTGTTATAGCCCTGTGCTAGTCTGTTACTGCAGTGTGATAGTCTGTTATAGCCCTGTGCTAGTCTGTTATAGCCCTCTGATAGTATGTTACAGCCCTGTGCTAGTCTGTTATAGACCTCTGATAGTATGTTACAGCCCTGTGCTAGTCTGTTATAGCCCTCTGATAGTATGATACAGCCCTGTGATAGTCTGTTATAGCCCTGTGCTAGTCTGTTACTGCAGTGTGATAGTCTGTTATAGACCTCTGATAGTATGTTACAGCCCTGTGCTAGTCTGTTATAGCCCTCTGATAGTATGTTACAGCCCTGTGCTAGTCTTTTATAGACCTCTGATAGTATGTTACAGCCCTGTGCTAGTCTGTTATATCCCTTTGATAGTCTGTTACATGGCTGTGCTAGTCTTTTATAGCCTACCGTGAGAATGTTACAGCCTGTGTTGTAATGTTATAGCCCTCTGAAAACATGTCACAGCCCTGTGCTAGTCTGTTATATCCCTTTGATAGTCTGTTACATGGCTGTGCTAGTCTTTTATAGCCTACCGTGAGAATGTTACAGCCTGTGTTGTAATGTTATAGCCCTCTGATAGCATGTTACAGCGCTTTGCTAGTCTGTTATTGCACTTTGATAGTCTATTACAGCCGTTTGATAGTCTGTTATAGCCCTCTGAAAGCATGTTACAATCCTGTGCTGGTCTGTTACAGCCCTGTTCTAGTCTGTTACATCCCTCTGATAGTCTGTTATAGCCATATAAAAGTCTGTTTTTGCCCTCCGCTCATCTGTTGATGAGGCCTCTGATAGCATGTTACAGCCCTGTGATATTCTGTTATAGCCCTCTGATAGCATTTTACAGCCCTGTGGTATTCTGTTATAGCCCTCTGACAGCATTTCACAGCCCTGTGAAAGCATGTTACAGCGCTGTGCTTGTCTGTCATATCCCTCTGAAAACATGTTACAGCCCTGTGCTAGTCTGTTATTTTCCTGTGAAAGCATGTTACATCCCTTTGATATTGTGTTACAGCCCTGTGCTAGTCTGTTATAACCTTCTGATAGCATGTTACATCCCTTTGATATTGTGTTACAGCCCTGTGCTAGTCTGTTATAACCTTCTGATAGCATGTTACATCCCTTTGATATTGTGTTACAGCCCTGTGCTAGTCTGTTATAACCTTCTGATAGCATGTTACATCCCTTTGATATTGTGTTACAGCCCTGTGCTAGTCTGTTATAACCTTCTGATAGCATGTTACATCCCTTTGATATTGTGTTACAGCCCTGTGCTAGTCTGTTATAACCTTCTGATAGCATGTTACATCCCTTTGATATTGTGTTACAGCCCTGTGCTAGTCTGTTATAACCTTCTGATAGCATGTTACAGCCCTGTGATATTTTTTGTATATTTTTGTTCACCTTTATTTAACCAGGTAGGCCAGTTGAGAACAAGTTCTCATTTACAACTGCCACCTGTCCAAGATAAAGCAAAGTGTGACAAAACACAACAACACAGAGTTACACATGGGATAAACAAAGTACAGTCAATAACAATACATAAATATATATACAGTATGTGCAAATGGAATAAGGAGGTAAGGCAATAAATAGGCCATAGTAGCGAAGTAATTACAATTTAGCAAATTAACACTGGAGAGATAGATGTACAGATGATGATGTGCAAGTAGAAATACTGGTGTGGAAAAAGCAAAATAAGTGTTTATCATGTTACAGCCCTATGCTAGTCTGTAATATCCCTCTGAAATTATGTTAAAGCCTTGTGCCAGTCTGTTATAGCATTCCGATAGCATGTTGCAGCCCTGTGCTAGTCTGTTATAGCCCCGTGATTGCATGTTACAGCCATCTGATAGCATGTTACAGCCTTGTGCTAGTCTGTTACAGCCCTGTGATAGTCTGTTATAGCCCTGTGCTGGTCTGTTATAGTTCTTTGATAGTATGTTACAATCCTGTGCTGGTCGGTTATAGCCCTCTGATAGCAAGTTACAGCCCTGTACTAGTATGTTATAGCCCTCTGATAGCATGTTACAGCCCTCTGATATCATGCTGTAAAACTGTGCTAGTCTAATATAGCCCGGCCCTCTGATAGTCTGTTACAGCCCTCTGATAGTCTGTTACAGCCCTCTGATAGCATGTTACAGCCCTGTGGTAGTCTATTACAGCCCTGTGAATGCATGTTACAGTCATGTGCTAGTCCGTTATTGTCCTCTAATAGTCTGTTATAGGCCTCTGATAGCATGTTACAGACCTGTGATACTCTGTTATAGTCTGATATTTTTGGGATGTTTTTTTCACCTTTATTTAACCAGGTAGGCCAGTTGAGAACACATTCTCATTTACAACTGTTATAGCCCTGTGCTCGTCTGTTATAGCCGTTTGATAGTCTTTTATAGAACCTTGATAGAATGTTACAATCCTGTGCTGGTCGGATATATCTCTTTGATAGCATGTTACTGCCTTCTGATATCATGCTTTAGCCCTGTGCTAGTCTGTTATAGCCCTCTGATAGCATGTTACATACCTGTGGTAGTCTGTTTTATCCATGTGATAAAGCCCTGTGTTAGTTACAGCCCTGTGATAGCATGTTACAGCACTCTGATATCATGCTGTAGCTCTGTGTTAGTCTGATATAGCCCTCTGATAGCATTTTATAGCCTTGTGCTAATCTGTTATCACTCTCTGATAGTCTGTTACATCCCTGTGCTCGTCTGTTATATCCCTGTGATAGCATGTTAAATCCTTCTGATATCATAGCATGTTACATACCTGTGGTAGTCTGTTTTATCCATGTGATAAAGCCCTGTGTTAGTTACAGCCCTGTGCCAGTCTGTTATAGCCCTCTGAAAGCATGTTACAGCCCTGTGCTAGTCTGTTATAGCCCTCTGAAAGCATGTTACAGCCCTGTGCTAGTCTGTTATAGCCCTCTGATTGTCTGTTATAGGCCTCTGATAGCATGTTATAGCCCTGTGCTAGTCTGTTACAGCCTTGTGATAGCATGTACAGCCCACTCATAGTCTGTTGTAGCCCTCTGGTAGCCAATTACAGCCCTGCTAGTCTGTTATTACGATGTGCAATTCTGTTATAGCCCTGTGCTAGTCTGTTATAGCTCTGATAGTCTGTTACAGCCCTCTGGTATCATGTCACAGCTCTTTGCTAGTCTGTTTTCACCCTCTGATTGTCTGTTACAGCCATGTGCATGACTGTAGCCTTCCGTTAGCATGTTACAGCACTGTTGTACTCTGTTTTTGCCCCCTGATATCATGCTGTAGCCCTGTGCTAGTCTGTGTTGGTCTGTTATAGCCCTCTGATAGCATGTTATAATGCTGTGCTAATAGCTCTCTGATAGTCTGTTACAGCCCTGTGATAGCATGTTATAGCCCTGTGCTAGACTGTTATATCCCTCTGATAGTATATTACAGCCCTGTGGTAGTCTGTTAAAGCCCTATGCTAGTCTGTTATAGACCGGAGCTAGTCTGTTATTTCACAATGATAGGATGTTACAGCCATGTGAATGTCTGTTGTAGCCTTGTGATAGTCTGTTACAGCTCTCTGATAGCATGTTACAGCCTTGTGTTAGTCTTTTAATTCCCTGTGATAGTGTGTTATTACCCGGCGCTACTCCGTTATAGCCCTGTGCTAGTCTGTTATAGCCCTCTGAAATCATGTTAACCCCCTGTGCTAGTCTGTTATAGCCCTCTGAAATCATGTTTCAGCCCTGTGCTAGTCTGTTATAGCATCAAATCAAATATATTTATATAGCCCTTTGTACATCAGCTGATATCTCAAAGTGCTGTACAGAAACCCAGCCTAAAACCCCAAACAGCAAGCAATGCAGGTGTAGAAGCACAGTGGCTAGGATAAACTCCCTAGAAAGGCCAAAACCTAGGAAGAAACCTAGAGAGGAACCAGGCTATGTGGGGTGGCCAGTCCTCTTCTGGCTGTGCCGAGTGGAGATTATAACAGAACATGGCCAAGATGTTCAAATGTTCATAAATGACCAGCATGGTCGAATAATAATAAGGCAGAACAGTTGAAACTGGAGCAGCAGCACAGTCAGGTGGACTGGGGACAGCAAGGAGTCATCATGTCAGGTAGTCCTGGGGCATGGTCCTAGGGCTCAGGAGGGCTCTATAGCACTCTGAAATCATGTTACAGCCCTGTGCTAGTCTGTTATAGCTCTCTGAAATCAAGTTACAGCCCTGTGCTGTTATAGCTTCTTACTGTCCTGTGCTAGTCTGTTTAATTAATGGGATGGTCTGTTGTAGCCCTTTGCTAGTGTGTTATATCCCTGTGCTAGTCTGTTATATCCCTATGATAGCTTCTTACAGCCCTGTGAAATCTTTTTACAGTTCTATGCTAGTCTGTTATAGCCCTCTGATAGCATGTTGCAGCCCTATGCTAGTCTGTTATAGCCCTCTGATATCATGTTAAAGCCCTTGTTCTAGTCTGTTATATCCCTGTGATAGCATGTTACATCCCTTTGCTAGTCTGTTATTCTGTTAACGCTGTCTGAATGCAGGTTACAGCCTTGTGCTGGTCTGTTTCAGCCCTGTGATAACTTGTTACAGCCCTGTGATAGTCTCTTATATCCCTCTGAAAGCATATTCTATCCTTGTGCTAGTCTGTTATTGCCCTCTGAAAGCATGTTATAGCCTGGTGATTGTCTGTTTCAGCCCTGTGATATGATGTTACAGACCTATGTTACTCTGTTATAGCCCTGTGCTTGTTTGTTGTTGCCCTGTCACGGTTTATTAAAGCCCTGCAAAAGTCTGTTACAGCCCTGTGCTAGTCTGTTAAATCCCTGCGATAGCATGTTACATCCCTCTGATAACATGTTACAGCACTGTGCTAGTCTGTTATAGCCCTCTGACAGTCTGTTACAGCCCTCTGCGAGTCTGTTATAGCCCTCTAAAAGCATGTTATATGTCTGTGATAGTCTTTAATAGCCTTCTGATAGCATGTTGTAGCCTTCTGATAGCATGTTAAAGCCCTGTGCTAGTCTGTTATAGTCCAATGATGGTCTGTTATAGCCCTGCGTTAGTCTTTTCTAGAGCTGTGCCAGTCTGTTTTAGCCTTCCAATAGCATTTTACAGTCCTGTGCTAGTCCTCTGATAGAACGCTATAGCATTGTTCCAGTCTGTTATAGCCCTCTGAATGTATGTTACAGCCATGTGCTAGTCTATTATAGCCCTCTGATTGCATGTTACAGCTCAGTTCTAGTCTGTTGTAACTTTCTGACTGTATTTTACAGCCATATGCTAGTCTATTATTGCCTTCCTATAGCATGTTACAGCCCTGTGCTAGTCTGTTATAGCCATCTGATAGCATGTTACAGCCTTGTGCTAGTCTGTTTCAGCCCTGTGATATTGTGTTACAGCTCTGTGATAGTCTCTTATATCCCTCTAAAAGCATGTTATAGCCTTGTGCTAGTTTGTTAAATCCCTTTGATAGCATGTTACAGTCCTGTGCTAGTCTGTTATATTCATGGGAAAGTCTGTTGTAGCCCTTTGCTAGTGTGTTATATCCCTGTGCTAGTCTGTTATATCCCTATGATAGCTTCTTACAGCCCTTTACTAGTCTGTGTTAGCCTTCCAATAGCATGTTACATCCATGTGCTAGTCTGTTATAGCCCTCCGATAGCATTTTATAGTCCTTTGCTAGTCTGTTATTGCCTTCTGACTGTATATTACAACCATGTGCTAGTCTGTTATAGCCTTCCAATAGCATGTTACAGCCCTGTGCAAGTGTCTTATAGCCCTCTGATTGCATGTTACACCCCTTTGCTTGTCTGTTGTAGCCCTCTGAAATCCTGTTACAGCCCTGTGATAGCATGTTACAGTCCTGTGCTAGTCTGATATAGCCCTCTGATTGCATGTTACAGCCCATTGCTTGTCTGTTACAGCCCTCTGATAGCATGTTACAACCCTATGCTATCCTGTTATAGCCATCTGAAATTATGTTACAGCCCATTTTCTACTCTGTTATATTCCTGTGATAGCATGTTACAGCCCTGTGCTATTCTGCTATAGCGTTCCAATAGCATGTTGTAGCCCCATGGAAGTCTGTTATAGCCCTCTGATAGCATGTTCCAGCCCTGTTCTGTCTGAAAGCATGTTACAGCTTTGTGCTAGTCTGTTTCAACACTGTGACATCATGTTACAGTCCTGTGATAGTCTCTTATCCCTCTGAAAGCATGTTATAGCCTTATGCTAGTCTGTTACAGCCCTGTTCTAGTCTGTTATATCCCTCTGATAGCATGTTACAGCCTGGTGATGGTCTATTTCAGCCATCCGATAGCATGTTACAGCCCTGTGCTAGTCTGTTATAGCCCTCTGAAATCAAGTTTCTGCCTTCCCATAACATTTTACATCCCTGTGCTAGTCTGTTAAAGCACTCTGAAAGCTTGTTACAGCCCCGTGCTAGTCTGTTTTAGCATTCCAATAGCATGTTACAGACCTGTGGTAGTGTGTTGCAGCTCTCTGATCGTCTGTTACATTCCTTTGATAGCATTTTACAGCCCTGTGCTAGTCTGTTATAGCCCTGTGATATCATGTTACAGCCCGTATTCTAGCCTGTTATATCCCTCTGAAAGCTTGTTACAGCCTTGTGCTAGTCTGTTATTTCCCTCTGAAAGCAAGTTACAGCCTGGTGATTGTCTCGTTCAGCCCTGTGATATGATGTTACATCCCTGTGCCAGTCTGTTATAACCCTCTGATTGAATGTTACAGCCATGTGCTCGTCTGTTATAGCCTTCCAATAGAATGTTGCAGCCCTGTGCTAGTCTGTTATAGCCCTCTGATAGCATGTTACAGCCCTGTACTAGTCTGTTATAGCTCTCTGAAATCAAGTTACAGCCCTTTGATAGCATGTTACAGTCCTGTGCTTGTCTTTTTTAGCCCTCTGAAATCTTGTTACAGCCATATGCTAATATGTTATATCCCTCTGATAGCATCCTACAGCCCTGTGCTAGTCTGTTATAGCCCTGTGATATCATGTGACTGCACTTGTTCTAGCCTGTTATATCCTTCTGATAGCTTGTTACAGCCTTGTGCTAGTCTATTATAGCCTTCCAATAGCATGTTACAGTCATGTGCTAGTCTTTAATACCTCTCTGATAGTATGTTACATCCCTCTTATAGCATTGTACAGCCTTTTGATAGTCTGTTTCAGCCCTGTGATATGATGTTACAGCCCTAAATAAGTCTGTTATAGCCCTCTTATAGCATGTTACAGCCCTATGCTAGTCTGTTATAGCACTCTGAAAGCATGTTACAGTCCTGTGCTAGTCTGTTATATCTCTCTGAAAGCATGTTTCAGCCTATTTCTAGTATGTTTTAAACCTATGGTAGCATGTTACAGCCCTGTGCTAGTTTGTTTTATCCCTCTGAAAGCATCTTACAGCCCTGTGCTAGTCTGTTATATCCCTCTGAAAGCATGTTACAGCCTGGTGATTGTCTGTTTCAGCCCTGTGATATGATGTTACTATGTTACTCTGTTATATGCCTCTGAAATCATGTTACATCCCTGTGCTGGTCTGTTATAGCCCTTTAATATCATTCCATGCTACAGCCCTGTGCTAGTGCTAGTATCTTATATCCTTCTGATAGCATCTTACAGCCCTGTGCTAGTCTATTATAGCCCTGTGATATCATGTGACTGCACTTGTTCTAGCCTGTTATATCTTTCTGATAGCTTGTTACAGCCTTGTGCTAGTCTATTATAGCCTTCCAATAGCATGTTACAGTCATGTGCTAGTCTGTAATACCTCTCTGATAGTATGTTACATCCCTCTTATAGCATGGTACAGCCTTTTGATAGTCTGTTATAGCCCTCTAATATCATTCCATGCTACAGCCCTGTGCTAGTGCTAGTATCTTATATCCTTCTGAAAGCATGTTACAGCCTGTGCTAGTCTGCCGTCCTCCCCTCAGCAGCCTCCACTGACATATATTCACCATCAACTGTGCAATTGACATGCTATAACATTTCAGCTGCCTTATTACTGTAAACATTTTTTATATAACTAGTGGTCAGGGAAAATGTGTCTCATTTCCTGATGCACTACTGTCATTCATTGTTGTCTCTCTCCCCCTATGAATGAATGTCAGAATTGGCCAGCGACTTCACAGATTCTTCACAGTCTCAGCTTTCATCTAATATAACATTTTGGATGAACACAAAGTGGTTTTCTTTCACATTTTCTAATTGTGTTAATGTTTTATTTATCACATTCGGTATAAATGTATCTGTGTTTACCGTAGAACGATGGGAAGAATTCCTACTTCTGTAGTAGACTCTCAGCGCAATGCAGCTTGTGATGTACCGTTCCACCGCAAATTGACGGGCGGCTGGATCAGCAAATCAACTTTACATACACCATGGCTGTGGGTATGTAACCCGTGCACCAGAGACATCCGAAGACAACTGAAGAGGCAGGAAAGTGGAGCTGTCCGCCAAAACAATCCGCAAAGCAATTTGGCCTAACTGAAGTTGATTTATAAGCAAATCACCTTGATATGCCTTGATAAAACAATTAAATTATATCGAAAGTCCCCTAAGTAGGTTACTTAACAATTAAGATGAAGTAACTCTTTAAATGTAATAGTTTAGTTCAGAGAATGAATGTATTAAGATATTTGTTTCCTTGCCTCGTTACAGTCTGTGGACTGCTCTAAGGACGGACTGCAATGCATACTTTGATTTTTGTAGAAGTCACTGCCAATAAAGGCTAATATTAGCATTTTCAGATGAAAAATATTGAGGGTTCGGGTCAATTTGAAATTTCTGAATGTAATTAAATTCAATCCATGAATTTGAATTGGCCACACCAAAAAGGAAGCAGAATTTGTATTGCATTTGAATTCTGCTTCCTGTGGGGTGTGGCCAATTCAAATTCAACAATTGAATTGGAATGTAAGACCAATTCGCAATCAATTCAGAATTGAACATAACCCTGAAATGGTTATATTTGGGACCCAGCTCATGTTGATCGTTCATTATACCATATGCCATGCTGTCCTTCTACAGTAAATGCCGGGGACACTCTTTCCACAAAGTAGCCCTGCTCGCTACAAGGCATGCCGCAACTCTGAATAACACCTCTTTATAATCCCATTCGCCAGGTAGACCTAAACATGCCTTAGGTAAATCAGTCTCCAATTGTGTGAGATTTTGAACTCCTGCTGATCACAAAAGCTATGTACCTCTCCAACTTTCCCAATTTAAGCGGGCACTTTTAAGACGACGCTAACACCGCCTTTCCCTGAGTGTAATCCAGGCTTCTGATCACACAGCAAGCAGCTTTATCCACTATGCTGCTGATAAAAATACCTAGCCTGTCTCTGCCTCTGCCCGAGGCTGGTAGTGAACCAGAGGATGAACAGAGGATGACCAGGATGCCGATGTGTGTTAGAACACGGTTGTGGACAATAGAAATGTGTTTCCATTTGCAACGCCTTGTCACAAGAACTTGCCGTTTACCTGGGTGTGTATTATACCATGCAACAATGGTATTTTCATTCCCACTAATAAGTGGGGATCGTGGTTTATCTACTGTAAGCTGTATGTAAGTCATATTTGCCAGTTAATAAGTGCTGCTTAAAACATTAATTAAAATTAACAAATAGATGCACACACACACTATATGTTAATGTTTTTAAATTAATGTAAATGGTAAGGTCTTCTGTCTGTAATGTCTTTTTCGTTATATGTCGGACCCCAGTAAGACTAGCTGTTGCCATTACCGTCGACTAATGGGATCCTAATAAATCTAATCAATCAAACAGTAATAGCATGTATATATTATTCATTATTTGTTTTAAATATGGGTTAACATCTAACTGAACCTTTGGCATTTCAAACTGTCGAGTGTCTCAACAATCCGATAATAATATTTTAATAAAGTTGATTTCAATCATAATCAAAAACAAGTCTACTCATATTGTTTCAGCTGAAAGCGTTTTTAACGGATAGCAACAACAACTGGATCTTTGTTCTCTGTGTCTTCTGCAATCTAACCTCCTGCTTTTAATTGCTGACATTTAATCAATAGATGCAAATGACAAAGGAGACCTATTATTCTTGTATTCGTCAATCTCGGGAGACAAAATGCAAGCTTGTAGGATAATTATATGGCACAAGGTTCTCTGTAAAGGTCAAAAAGTAGTTTGTTCAAGGGATCAGTATCATGATTGGTTGCCATATCGGACAGAGAGCCAGAGTAAATGCTATGCTAGCTTAGGTTGTTGCCGCTCTCCAGGTTTAAATAGATGTGTACACACTTCCAGACAGAAACTCACAGACACCCACACACACACTGTGTTGAAGTCAACGTTCTTCGTATATTGTCCCATTTGCTTGGAAGCACTTGCACATGGTCTTTGACCATTCAAATGTCATAAGATGACAGTGTAGGATGCGGCTACCTACCCATAAGGCTACCTACATCCTCCATGTCTTAAAGTTCCCAAAAGCCTATGGGATATTACAGTATCATTTTTACATGCGTGCATCACAAAAGAGAGCGCATGGAGCATTTCAAGCTGGAGTGAGCAACACCTGCTAGCTGGCCTTTAGAGTACAGGGCAATGGGAGTTGATTAATCATACCATGACAGTCCATCCACCAGATACCAAATTTAATTATGAAAGCGATAAATAACGTTTTCTAGGACTGTACAGATCATCTGGCTCTCTCAGGATCCACAACTGGTGAGTTATCTTCCCGGGCACATCACATTTATGGAGCCTTGTGATGGATGGCTAACCAGACACTTTTATGGCTGAAATATTTATTTACCAAGCACCCCTAATAAATAAAACACATCCATTATTTATCGTATACTGCACGTCCGATCCAAAATTCTAGTCATCAGGAATAATTTCTCACTTTTTGCAAGTAAATGTGTGGATATTCTATTGAAATATGTTTCCTAATGATACAAATAACCCAAAACAAGTTTTTGATCATATTGAACTCAAATTAACACAACTTCTGATTCTGAGAAAATGTATGTAATTTACTGTTATTTGCGGCTGTAAGCAAATCATTGTAAAAAATATTCAGCTATCATTCATCACTCAGTTTACCATCTGCAGGGCACTAAATCAACAACAGGAGTGATCATTGGGGTCCCTATTCAAACATGTACACACTCAGCATGATAAACACTACTGTAGCTACTGTACTATCGAAACTACAACTGTCCGTTGTTGAAACACTACTAATGCTAGGATTACTATTACTGACACTAACTGTTAGCTTTTTAAAAATATCTTATTATCAACATGTGTACCATTCATCCATAGCTCATCTAGTCGGTTTATAGTTTATTCTCTCTTTCTTGCTGTGTTCTTGGAGTTATTTTGCAGTGATAACAGCTCCCTCATTGGAACATCCTCAAACAGATATAACGTGGCAGCTTGAAGGTTACAAACAACAAAGCGAGGCGAGTGAATATACCCTGGATACTTTACGCGTCAAGACATATTTGAAAGATTTACAAGGGAAAGGGGGGAGAGAGAAAAAAAGTATAATAAATTCAGCAGCAGGCGTAGACATTATATCCATGTATCACCTGCTACGGTGCAGGGAATAAAAGGCCTCTATGAATGCAGTCTATTACCTACAGAGGCTGCTAACCATGTGCCACTGTTGATTTCTCAGAGCAGTCGATACATTGAGCAAGGCCACAGCATGGCAGCAGCATTGTACACCCCCCCCATTTAAACAGCTCACATTGGTTCTAAGTGTCACACTTTGGTCCAACGGTTGAGCGATTTCTCATGATTCTCTTCTGTGTATAAATTCTGTGTATTTATGCGCTTGCTATGCATAAAATGCAGAGGGGACAGGGGCCGTCTGTGCTGATCAGATGATGACAGTCATGAAGACCATGGTGCTGCTTTGGTACACATTGAACCAACCAATATCACCACTGATACTGTTGCGTAGCCTATTTGAGAGTTTTCATCTATATTTTTCGTAGCTGTCTATTTACCACCATAAACCAATGATGGCACTAAGACCGCACTCAACGAGCTGTATAGGGCCATACGGAAGCAAGAAAATGCTCACCCAGAGGCGGTACTCCTACTGGCCGATGACTTTAATGCAGGAAAACTGAAATTTGTTTTACCTCATTTCTACCAGCATGTCACCTGTGCAACTAGAGGTGAAAAAAACTCTAGATAACCTTTACTCCTGTCACGATCGTTATAAGGAATGGACCAAGATGCAGCGTTGTAGTCGTACATTTACCTTTAATAAATTAACACCGAACAAAATCAACAAACTACCAAACGAAACGTGAAGCTACTGGTATGCACATAGGCAACTAACTGTAGACAAGATCCCACAAATCAGAGACAACAATAAACAGACCATACCAGGCAAACATAAACCATTAATCACCTAGATGACCCACCCTAGTCACTATCAAGCCCCAACCAATATAGAGAATAAACAGCTCTCTATGGTCAGGGTGTGACAACTCCACACATATATATAAAGCTCCTCCTCGCACTCCATTTGGCAAATCTGATTATAACTATATCCTCCTGATTCCTGCTTACAAGCAAAAACTTAAACAGGAAGTACAAGTGAGTCTCTCAATACGGAAGTGGTCTGATGAAGCAGATGCTAAACTACAGGTGTGTTTCGCTAGCACAGACTGGAATATGTTATGAGACTCATCCGATGGCATTGAGGAGATTACCAGGTCAGTCACCAGCTTCATTAATAAGCACATTGATGACGTTGTCCCCACTGTGACCGTACGTACATATCCCAACCAGAAGCCATGGATTACAGGGAACATCCTCACTGAGCTAAAGGCTAGAGCTGCCACTTTCAAGTAGGCTCCTCAGAGGAGGAAGGGGAGGACCATCCTCCTCAGTGTACTTCCTAAAAAACATTATAAAACATTATCCTTTTTAGATAAACTATACTAAATATATTCACATTTCACCAAATAATTGATTAAAACATACTGTTTTGCAATGAAGGTCTACAGGAGCCTCAACATCACTAGAGTAGCACCATGGTGCAGCCGGAGGACAGCAATCTTCCGTCCTCCTCTTGGTACATTGACTTCAATACAAAACCTAGGAGGCTCTTGGATCACACACCCTTCCACAAACTTACACTACCGGTCAAAAGTTTTAGAACACCTACTCATTCAAGGGGTTTTATTTTTACTATTTTCTACATTGTAGAAAAGTAGTGAAGATATCAACACTATGAAATAACACATATGGAATCATGTAGTAACCAAAAATGGGTTAAACAAATACAAAAATATTCTCTTGGCATTCTCTCCACCAGCTACATGAGAAATGCTTTTCCCAACAGTCTTGAAGGAGTTCCCACGTATGCTGAGCGTTTGTTGGCTGCTTTTTCTTCACTATGCGGTCCAACTCACCCCAAACCATCTCAATTAGGTTGAGGTGGGATGATTGTGGAGGCCAGGTCATCTGATGCAGCACTCCATCACTCTCATGTTTGGTCAAATAGCCCTTACACAGCCTGGAGGTGTGTTTTGGGTCAGTGTCCTGTTGAAAAACAAATGATAGTCCCACTAAGCGCAAACAAAATGGGATGGAGTATCGCTGCGGTAGCCATGCTGGTTATTTATTAACTAGGTCAGTCAGTTAAGAACAAATTCTTATTTTCAATAACGGCCTAGGAACTGCCTGTTCAGGAGCAGAACGACAGATTTGTACCTTGTCAGCTCGGGGGTTTGAACTTGCAACCTTCCAGTTACTAGTCCAATGCTCCAACCACTAGGCTACCCTGCCGCCCCAAAGGTTAAGTGTGCCTTGAATTCTACATAAACCACAGACAGTGTCACCAGCAAAGCACACCCATACCATCACACCTCCTCCTCCATGCTTTACGGTGGAACCTCATATGCGGAGATCCTCCATTAACCTACTCCGCGTCTCACAAAGACACGGCGGTTTGAACCAAAAATCTCACATTTGGAGTCATCAGACCAAAGGACAGATTTCCACCTGTCTCATGTCCATTGCTCGTGTTTATTGGTCCAAGCAAGTCTCTTCTTCTTATGGGTGTCCTTTAGTAGTGGTTTCTTTGCAGCAATTCGACCATGAAGGCCTGATTCACGCTGTCTCCTCTGAACAGCTGATGTTGAGATGTGTCTGTTACTGAACTCTGTGAAGCATTTATTTGGGCTGCAATCTGAGGTGCAGTTAACTCTAATGAACTTGTCCTCTGCAGAAGAGGTAACTGTGAGTCTTCTTTTCCTGTCGCAGTCCTCATGAGAGCCTGTTGCATCTTAGCGCTTGATGGTTTTTGCGACTGGTTTTTGTGACTTTCAAAGTTCTTGAAATGTTCTGTATTGACTGTCCTTCATGTCTTAAAGTAATGATGGACTATCATTTCTCATCGCATCTTTGAACTGTTCTTGCCATAATATAGCCTAAAAAGGGCTATTTTCTGTATACCACACCTACTTTACAGTACCTTGTCACAACACAACTGATCAAACGCATTAAGAAGGAAAGAAATTCCACAAATGAACTTTTAACAAGGCACACCTGTTAATTGAAATACATTCCAGGTGACTACCTCATGAAGCCCCTTGAGAGAATGCCAAGAGTGTGCAAAACTGTCATCAAGGCAAAGGGTGGCTACATTGAAGAATCTCAAATATATAATATATTTGAATTTGTTTAACCATTTTTTGGTTACTACATGATTCCATTTTGTGTTATTTCATTATTATTCTACAATGTAGAAAACAGTCTAAATACAAATCCTTGAATGAGTAGGTGTTCTAACACTTGGGTGTGTATTATACCATACAACAATGGTATTTTCATTCCCACTGATGTGTGGGGATTGTGGTTTATCTTCTCTCAGCTGTATGTAAGTCATATTTGCCAGTTAATAAAGTGCTGCTTAACACATGAATTAAAAGTAACTAATAGATGAACACACACTATATGTTATTGTTTTAAAATGAATGTAAATTGTAAGGTCTTTTCTCTGTAATGTATTTTTCGTTATTTGTCTGAGTCCAGTAAGACTTGCTGTTGCCATTAGCGTTGACTAATGGGGAAATATATCAATGCGGTTTTTGTACACCTGTTGTTTACGAAGCATGTTTCAAATACCATTTTATTTGATATTACCACACTGTTATATATTTTTCTCAGTAGAGACACTGATGTAGAATACAGTATATAAAAACATATTGGCCTACTGCAGGGTTCCCCAACTGGTGGCCCATGGTCCGAATTTGGCCCACGGGAGGTTGTATTTGGCCACCCATCTTTTTTGGGGGGTGTTAGAGTTATCATTGTTGGACATAAAAAACTGTAAAAACACCAGAAAATCAGCTCCAAGTGATTTTAATTTGGGAAATCTGTTCTTAATTATTTCCACACGTAATAGAGAGATATGTGTGATTGTATACAACTGTAAGCAAGGTTTGAAATTATGTTTTTTTTTATTCAAATATTATATCTGTTTGGGCTTCATGCGGTCAATTTGCAGTCTAAAAATGATTTGTAATTATGTTCTGGCCCCCCAACCATCCGTTCAAGAAGGAAATCGTCCCACGGCTAAATCTAGTCGATGATCCCTGGCTTACGGTATACTAATCATTTTCTCAGTAAATTCAAACTCTACACTGGGAGAATAGAGTACTAATAAAATATTATACTATGTACTAGAAACTGTAGCTATTTTGCATTGCACACAATCCGATCTATTTCTGTGATTAGATACATCTACATTGCCCTTGTTTAGTTATAAATAGTCTGGTTTATTATTAATGCTGTTTCTCTTTCGCTGCAGGTGCGAACCCAGAGTGAGAATGTTGCAGCCACCTCCATAACATGATTTAGCCTACGTTTCCTCATTAAGATACCAGCCTCACAGTATATCATCTCAACCAGATAGAACTGTGCCATTGGTGACACTAGCATTTTTCCTCCACGTTGTTAGTGACCGAACCAACGTCCTGTCTTAATTACTGAACTATTTTTCCAGGCTGGTGTGTTGCGTCTAACTCATTATTCACCCTCAATTATATGATGCCCATGTCCTCCAGACTTAATTACTTCTTCTGCTAAGAAGATAAATTCATTTCCTGATTAACCCTTGTACCCCCGAAGAGGCCGGCTGGTCTGACACAAAACTCAGTGCCACTGGTAACAACGATATCACTAGCCAGGTGACTTCTTTCTGGCCTTTGTTATTCTCTGTTTATGCAATGGATGCATATACAGTTAGCCTGGTTGATGCCACCCAGATAGTGCACAGTGAAGGAGAGCTGTGACCTACTGGTCTGGACAGGAGTCCATTTGTTGGTGCAATATTCACCCAGAAATTGATCAAGCTTTAATTGGTTCTCTCAAACAGTTAATCTTTTCTGGATGGGTGCTGAGACCTCATTGTTTGGTTTTATAAATCTAACACTTCTACTGGAAGAGGGTGGCACTCAGGGGCTGTGTGGCTGTACATGTGGGTGTTTGTGTCACAGGAAGGCCAAGATCTGATCTAGTGCTAACCTAAATAAGGTATTTCTGTTTTTTATTTTTGATGAATTCGCAAACATTTCTAAAAACCTGTTTTCACTTTGTCATTTTGGGTTATTGTGTGTAGATTAATGAGGAAAAACAATAATGTAATCCATTTTTAGGAGAAGGCGTAACGTAACAAAATGTGGAAAAAGTCAAGGGGTCTGAATACTTTCCGAATACACTGTACACTGTATTCTAGTCTCATCCTATATAACTACTGCTGTACACACCTTTTCTATTCATATACTGTCCATACTGTCTATACGCACCATCATATCATATATATACAGTATATTCATACTGAGCAAAATTATAAATGAAACATGAAACAATTTCAAAGATTTTACTGAGATACAGTTCAAATAAGGAAATCAGTCAATTGAAATACATTTTTTAGGCCCTAACCTATGGATTTAACATGAATGGGCAGGGGTGCAGCCATGGGTGGGCCAGGCCCAGCCAATCAGGATGAGGTGTTCCCATATAAGGGCTTTATTACAGACAGAAATACCCCTCAGCATCCCCCCATCCCCCTTCAGACGATCCCACAGGTGAAGAAGCCGGATGTGGAGCTCCTGGGCTGGCGACATGTCGTCTGTGGTTGTGAGACTGGTTAGACGTACTGTCAAATTCTGTAAACAACGTTGGAGACAGCTTATGGAAAAGAAATTAAAATTCAGTTCCTTGGCAACAGCTCTGGTGGAAATTCCTGCAGTCAGCATGCCAATTGCAAGCTTTGCACGCTCCCTCAAAACTTGAGACATCAGTGACATTGTGTTGTGTGACAAAACAGCAAATTTTAAAGTGGCCTTTTATTGTCCCCAGCACAAGCTGCACCTGTGTAATGATCATGCTGTTGAATCAGCTTCTTGATATGCAACACCTGTTAGGTGGATGGATTGACTTGACAAAGGATAAATGCTCACTAACAGGGATGTTAACAAACATTTGCACAAAATTTGAGAGAAATAAGCTTTTTGTGCGTATGGAAAATGTCTGGGATCGTTAATTTCAGCTCATGAAACATGGGACCAACACTTTACATGTTGTGTTTTTATTTTTTGTTCAGTGTAGTTTATTCCAGACTCTGACATTGCTCGTTCTGATATTTCTAATTCCTTATATGGGTGTATTGTTTTGTATTGTTAGGTATTACTGCACTGTTGGAGCTGGAAACATAAGCATTTCGTTACACCTGCAATAACATCTGCAATTATGTGTTCCAGTCACCAATAAAATGAGATTTTATTTGATTTTGAGTAAGAAAGACAGAGAGAACCAATCAGTAAAAGCACAGAACCCTTAATTATCGACGCCAAGTGGCAACAACATCAAACAGCCTCTCCAGACTCTGAAGTCAGGGGGACTTAAAGTTTGGTATCAGCCAGACTAATAGACAGTTACTGCTGTGTGGCAACTGATACTTACTTATTCTTCTTCATTTCTAGGTGGATCAAGGCTTCCACTAGAGTGCCACTGCTGCCGATATTCTGCCTTTTTGGAGATCGTTTTCCCCAGGCCACCGTCCCTCATCTCCTTCTCCATTTTTCTTTGACAGGTTTCCTTTGGACAGTCACACAACTAATAAGAGGGATGAAAGGTGTAAATGACAAACATTATTATTTGAAGGAAATTGATAGCTTCCAAATTGTAATCACTCTTACTCTAGAACGTATATTACTTTGGTACCTATCTCAAACCCCCTCACCACTACTTCCACCAAATGGTGGCAAATGAGGCCACGGCGTCTCCAGTTTGGATTCAAACATAAACTTAGCTAAACATGACCTTCATGTATTTATAATGAACATAGTACATTTGGAAATAGATTACATTGTGGTGACCAAGAATTTGTTGCAATCTCTCATAAAGAGGACTTTGGCTACATGGATAAGTAAGTTACAGGTATATTTTAATTAGCATTGGTGGAGGGTTGCTCTGGGCCGTTTGCCATCTCTCTCCCACCAATGTGACATGTCCTCTGATTACTGGCATTATGGCACATTTGCAGTTGATAATCAGTCTCAGTTTCATGCTAAATTTCTCATTACGCTGCTGGAGATGTCACTTTGGCTCCCAGTCTGCATTAATAGGCTTTAATCTAGATCAGTGTGTGTGTGTGTGTGTGTGTGTGTGTGTGTGTGTGTGTGTGTGTGTGTGTGTGTGTGTGTGTGTGTGTGTGTGTGTGTGTGTGTGTGTGTGTGTGTGTGTGTGTGTGTGTGTGTGTGTGCGTGTGTGTTCACACGTATTTGTGTGTCTGTGCATTTGTGTGTGCGTTGACAAAAAGGCTGCCTGCTGTATGCCACAAACGTCAGGTATAATCTTGTAAAGAACCCCCAAGAGGACACTTGTTTAATAATCACCCTTCATAGTTCATCATGTCAGATTGGAGGAGAATGATTAGCTTCTACCTAGGTGTAGCTCCATTCTCGTATATGAGCCTCTATGCTAAACACAGGGACATTTTTCAATCAAAAATATGAAGTATAAATTTAGGTCAGTTGTATATTAAATTGTAGGTCAGTTCTGTATTATTGTGTAATGTCTTTTAGTGTTGTATAAATTACTACATTAAATGTGAGTTTTGGGGTTTATACTAAAGAATGTGGCACTGTAGGGACAACTTGCAATCAAATTTCAGATCTCGTCATCATTAATTATTTAAATATGAACTGCACCTGGATTCTGAGTCTGTACAGTCTCATTTGCTTCAATCACTTGAAAAATAATTCACTGAGTGAAAAAAACAACGTATAGTCTAATCAACATCTTTCAGAATCTGACTGAGACCAAAACTGTGACAAAATCTGTTGCGGGGAAATCTATCTGACTGAATATAACCAAATCCTTTAAGTTGTGCCATCAATTCACTTCTGACGGTTATCCCGACCCAGTATGAATTTTGCTCAGTCACTCGCTTGTTTTGTTTCTAGCCCCAGAGGACCGCTTCTGTTTCATGATTGAATCGTGTCATTAGAACAGGAAAGATCATCAAAAATATACTTAATCAGCAAGTTACATTTGATGTACTGTAGTTTCCCATTAATGATAATATTCATAGCGATCTTTAATTAAGTAAGCATTTTTTGTAGGAGACAGATTCAAAAAACAAAAGTATCAAAGATGAAAAAAAACATTTTAATTACATAGTTAATTATTGCAATGAAAGGTAACAATGTTGTATAAATGAGACTGAAACTTAAAATTCAGCTTATCATTATGTTTTATCAATATAACTAGTTTCTAGCATAATATACACTACATCATGACCAAAAGTATGTGGACACCTGCTCGTCGAACATCTCATTCCAAAATCATGGGCATTATTATGTAGTTGGTCCCCCCTTTGCTGCTATAACAGCCTCCACTCTTCTGGGAAGGCTTTCCGCTAGATGTTGGAACATTGCTGCGGGGACTTGTTCCATTCAGCCACAAGAGCATTAGTGAGGTTGGGCACTGATGTTGGGAAATTAGGCCTGGCTCACATTCAGCTCTTCAATTCATCCCAAAGGTGTTCTATGGGGTTGAGGTCAGGGCTCGGTGCAGGCCAGTCAAGTTCTTCCACACCAATTTCGACAAACCATTTCTGTATGGATCTCGCTTTGTGCACGGGGGCATTGTCACGCTGAAACAGGAAAGGGCCTTCCCCAAACTGTTGCCACAAAGTTGGAAGCAGATAATCTTTAGAATGCCGTTGTATGTTGTAGCATTAAGATTTCCCCTGGAACCAAGGGGCCTAGCCCGAACCATGAAAAACAGCCCCAGACCATTATTCCTCCTCCACCAAACTTTACAGTTGGCACTATGCATTCGGGCATGTAGCGTTCTCCTGGCATCTGCTAAAACTAGTTTCATCCGTAGGCCTGCCAGTTGGTTAATCAAGAGTCATCACTCCAGAGAATGCGTATCCACTGCTCCAAAGACCAATGGCAGAGAGCTTTACACCACTCCAGCCGATGCATGGAGTGGTGTAAAAAAATGTTTTTATGATGCTCCCGACGAACAGTTCTTGTGCTGACGTTGCTTCCAGAGGCAGTTTGGAACTTGGTAGTGAGTGCTGCAACCGAAGACAGATTTTTTAAAATCAGCACTCGGCGGGTCTGTTCTGTGAGCTTGTGTTGCCTACCACTTTGTGGCTGAGCCATTGTTGCTCCTAGACGTTTCCACTTCACAATAACAGCACTTACAGTTGACAGGGGCAGCTCAAGCAGAGCTGAAATTTGATGAACTGACTTGTTGGAAAGTTGGCATCCTATGACAGTGCCACATTGAAAGTCACTGAGCCCTTCAGTAAGGTCATTCTACTGCCAATGTTTTTCTATGGAGACTGCATGGCTGTGTGCTCGATTTTATACACCTGTCAGCAACGGGTGCAGCTGAAATAGCTATATCGACAAATTTGAAGGGTCCACATACTTTTATATATTATGTATATATATATATATATAGACATGTGGAGGTCTGTATATATATATATATACAGTTGAAGTCGGAAGTTTACATAAACATTTTTCAAACACTCCACAAATTTCTTGTTAACAAACTATAGTTTTGGCAAGTCGGTTAGGACAGCTACTTTGTGCATGACACAAGTAATTTTTCCAACAATTGTTTACAGACAGACTATTTCAATTATATTTCACTGTATCACAATTCCAGTAGGTCAGAGGTTTACACACACTAAGTTGACTGTGCCTTTTAAACAGCTTGGAAAATTCCAGAAAATTATGTCATGGCTTTAGAGGCTTCTGATAGGCTAATTGATATCATTTGAGTCAATTGGATGTGTACCTGTAGATGTATTTCAAGGCCTACCTTCAAACTCAGTGCCCATTTGCTTGACATCATGGGAAAATCAAAAGAAATCAGCCAAGACCTCAGAAAAAAATTGTAGACCTCCACATGTCTGATTCATCCTTGGGAGCAATTTCCAAACGCCTGAAGGTACCACGTTCATCTGTACAAACAATAGTAGGCAAGTATAAACACTATAGGACCACGCAGCTGTCATACCACTCAAGAAGGAGACACATTCTGTCTCCTAGAGATGAACGTACTTTGGTGTGAAAAGTACAAATCCATCTCAGAACAACAGCAAAGGACCTGGTGAAGATGCTGGAGGAAACAGATACAAAAGTATCCATATCCGCAGTAAAATGAGTCCTATATTGACATAACCTGAAAGGCAGGTCAGCAAGGAAAAAGCCACTGCTCGATAATTGTCATAAAAGAGCCAGACTACAGTTTGCAACCGCACATGGGGAAAAAGATTGTACCTTTAGGAGAAATGTCCTCTGGTCTGATGAATCAAAAATAGAACTGTTTGGCCATAATGACCATCGTTATGTTTGGAGGAAAAAGGGGGAGGCTTGCAAGCCGTAGAACATCATCCCAACCTTGAAGCATGGGGGTGGCAGCATCATGTTGTTGTGGTGCTTTGCTGCAGGAGGGACTGGTGCACTTCATAAAATAGATGGCACCAAGAGGAAGGAAAATTATGTGGATATATTGAAGCAACATCTCAAGACATCAGTCAGGAAGTTAAAGCTTGGTCGCAAATGGGTCTTCCAAATGGACAATGACCACAAGCATACTTCCAAAGTTGTGGCAAAATGGCTTAAGGACAACAAAGTCAAGGTATTGGAGTGACCATCACAAAGCCCTGACTTCAATCCTCAAGAAAATATGTGGGCAGAACTGAAAAGGTGTGTGCTAGCAAGGAGGCCTACAAACCTAACTTAGTTACACCAGCTCTGTCAGGAGGAATGGGTCAAAATTCACCCAAATTATTGTGGGAAGCTTGTGGAAGGCTACCTGAAATGTTTGACCCAAGATAAACAATTTAATGGCAATGTTACCAAATACTAATTGAGTGTATGTAAACGTCTGACTAACTGGGAATGTGATGAAAGAAATAAAAGCTGAAATAAATAATTCTCTCTACTCTTATTGTGACATTTCTATTTCTTAAAATAAGTGGTGATCCTAACTGACCTAAGACAGGGAATTGTGAAAAACTGAGTGTACATGTATTTGGCTAAGGTGTATGTAAACTTAAAACTTCAACTGTATATATATATGTATGTGTGTATTCATATTACTGAATGCCCATTGATAGAGTTGTGGTGAGAAGTGCATCACTTGTCCCTTGGCACTGTGCTATGCTTGTGCCATTTCTATGATATTGGATGATTATTTTTGTTGCTATTCCTAAAATGTTAAGACAAGGTGGGTATTGAGGGGAGAGAGAGAGACAGAAACAGAGACAAAGAGAGACAGATAGATATTGTGAAATGGAATGTCTTGTGTCATTTTTAGAGTGCTGTGACTAAATCCGAGTGTCCTTTTTGTCTCGTCTAACATATGAACTGATTTGGCCAGAGACCTTCATATACTGAGCCTTCGAAAGTATTCAGACCAGTTAACTTTTTTTCACATTTTGTTATGTTACAGCCTTATTATAAAATTCATTGAATTGTTTTATTCCCCACATCAATCTACACACAAATACCCCAAACTTAAATATTACATTTACGTAAGTATTCAGATCATTTACTCAGTACTTTGTTGATGCACCTTTGGCAGTGATTACAGCATCGAGTCTTCTTGGGTATGACGTTACAAGCTTGGTACACCTGTATTTGGGGAGGTTCTCCCATTCTTCTCTGCAGATCCTCTCAAGCTCTGTCAGGTTGGATGGGGAGCGTTGCTGCACAGCTATTTTCAGGTCCCTCCAGAAATGTTTGATCGGGTTCAAGTCTGGGCTCTGGCTGGGCGACTGAAGGACATTCAGAGATTTGTCCCGTAGCCACTCCTGAGTTGTCTTGGTTGTTTGCTTAGGGTTGTTGTCCTTTTGGAAGGTGAACCATTGCCCCAGTCTGAGGTCCTGAGCACTCTGGAGCAGGTTTTGCTCTGCTCATCTTTGCCTCGATCCTGGCTAGTCTCCCAGTCCCTGCCGCTGAAAAACATCCCCACAGCACGATGCTGCCACCACCATGCTTCACCGTAGGGATGGTGCCAGGTTTCCTCCAGACGTGACGCTTGGCATTCAGGCCAAAGAGTTCAATCTTGGTTTCATCAGACCAGAGAATCTCGTTTCTCATGGTCTGAGAGTCTTTAGGTGCCTTTTGGCAAATTCCAAGTTGTCTGTCAAGTGCCTTTCACTGAGGAGTGGCTTCTGTCTAGCCACTCTACAATAAAGGCCTGATTGGTGGAGTGCTGCAGAGACGGTTGTCCTTCTGGAAGGTTCTCGCATCGCCACATAAGATCTCTGGAGCTCTGTCAGAGTGACCTTCATATTCTTGGTCACCCCCCTGACCAAGGCCTTTCTCCCCCGATTGCTCAGTTTGGCTGTGCGGCCAGCTCTCGGAAGAGTCTTGGTGGTTCCAAACTTCTTCCATTTAAGAATGATGGAAGCCACTGTGTCCTTGGGGACCTTTAATGCTGCAGAAATATTTTGGTACCCTTCCCCAAATCTGTGCTTCGACACAATCCTGTCTCGGTGCTCTACGGACAATTCCTACGACGTCTTGGCTTGGTTTTTGCTCTGACATGCACTGTCAACTGTGGGACCTTATATAGACAGGTGTGTTCCTTTCCAAATCATGTCCAATCAATTGAATGTACCACAGGTAGACTCCAGTCAAGTTGTAGAAACATATCAAGGATGATCAATGGAAACAGGATGCACCTGAGCTCAATTTCGAGACTCATGGCAAAGGATCTGAATACTTATGTAAATATGGTATTTCTGTTTTTATTTCTAATAAATGTGCTAATATTTCTAAAAACGTGTTTTCACTTTGTCATTATGGGGTATTGTGTGTAGATTGCTGATTGTTTAAAAAAAATGTTTTTTTACAATAAGGCTGTAATGTAACAAAATATGGAAAAAGTCAAGGGGTCTGAATACTTTCTAAAGGCACTGTACCTTCAAATCAATGATGTAATCGAAGGGGACATATCCTGATGTCTCCGCTCCCCACGTTCTATACGCCACTGGTGGAGTCTGTTGCTCTATACCTAACAGCTTCTAGTCATTCAAATATCCCCTATAGAGCTTTGAGGAAAATAAGGAAATAATGACAAGTGAATTGAATGAACACATTTGGTACTATCCCAAAAAGCACCCGATTCCCAATATAGCAGGGCTCTGGTCAAAAGAAGTATATAGAAGTATATATTTTTGGAAATTGTTTTTTATATTCGAAATGTTTGACTTTTTAAAAATGTAACAAGGCTAGTCAGTTAATAACAAATTCTTATTTACAATGACGACATGGCCAAACATGGACAACGCTGGGCCAATTACATGCCGCCCTATGGGACTCCCAATCACGGCCGGATGCGATACAGCCTGGATTCAAACCAGGGACTGTAGTGACGCGTTTTGCACTGAGATTCATTGCCTTAGACCACTGTGCCACTCAGGAGCAGGGTGACCACCTGTCTGACTGGTGGGTGTGTGATTCTTAATCTTAATATATTGCTTCATTGCACTACAACACTGTGGCACAGAGAATGTGGAAGTCAATTCTCTATTTATGAGATTGTGTCCGTGAACATCAAACATCTCTCAGACAGTCAGTATAGGTGTGTTATGAAAAAGATTTGAAACAGGCTCACTGTCAATGCATTAACTACAGACAGACCCAAATGTATGAAAAGCATGAGTATTCTTGCACAAATAAGTTCCAACTGCGCCAGTTCCAGAACGCTGCTTACATCATGTCAGGAGAAGGAACGGACTCGATTCCTAAACTCCTTTAACTTGTTTTCTTGCGGTGATTGAACGGTTTGGATGAGTTCTACGTTTTTAAAGGAGTAACCAATGGGTTCCTAACATAACTGCCTCTCCTGCCCCTCTGCCATCGTACGTCAGATGTTTGTCTTTTGATGCGCCTTTGATAAGACTTGCCCAGAGATTTTTTTCTATACAACAAACATTATCAAAGCCATCCCTTGATATATGTGGATACCGATGCTGCTGGAGAGACAGGGAAACAAATTCATTTCTTGTCAAAAAGCTTCCTGACATGTTCCTATCAAGCTCTACCAGTGAAAATAGACATGACAGACTTAAAAATTGATAACTAAATATAGCTGCAACGAGCAATGATGGGGGTTCAGCTGTGGGACCACAGTGCCACCATCATGACAAATTGGACACATCACCCTAGGATGAGCTAATTCTGTATTGTTTACAACACTTGCCAAATATCAGAACTCCAAATCAAACTGATCATTATGCTTTTGTTGTATTTTGGACGATTTTTTTATGATGTTGACTACTTTGAAAGTCTTCTTCTCCTAAACCTCTTGACTAATCAACACCAAATTATATAGCATCTCTACATGCACATCTTCAAACGCCAGAACTGTTTTTCCCAAGACTCTAGCTCAAACAATATGGCCGCTTTGAGCCAATGAGTTTGCATGAATGTTTTTTCCTGTCCTTCGTGGCCAAACTGAACCATGCTTTACAGGTTAGCTCCACTCATATTTTTTTTTACATAAAAAAAAGAAGAACAACAAATTGTTATTTACAATGACAGCCTATACCAGTCAAACCCGGACAAGTGTGCGTTGCCCTATGGGACTCCCAATCACAGTGTGACACCTCTAGTACTGAGATGCAGTGCCTTAGACCACTGCGCCATGCATCTGTGCCACATTTCAGTCAAACAGATCAAGAGATATAAACATGTGCCTGTTATATCGCCACCACATGGTCGATCTGAAAGTGCATATGTTGACTCTTCACAGTGTTTGGACCATGTGTACCAAGTTTTGTTACAATAGGAATATCCATGACTGATTTATATGCATTTATGTGCCATGCCCCACCCACATTAATGCTTATTGTTGCTTTAGGGAGTAGTCTGGAAAATATTGAGATGGGAGAACTTTGTTCGTAGATGCCACATGTCAGGTCTCGTGCAGATCGGTCATTTGGTGCCAGAGGAGAGGCGAAAAGTTATGGGTGCTTGAGGTAAATGCATTTCTCATGAGAAGAGGAATGTACCAGTTTTCATGACACTGGGTCAAACGTGAAGGCCGTGACCTTTCAAAGTTAGCATTTTCAGTCACTTGTTATGGCGCCACCATCTGGACAATTGGCATGGCATCGCATGAGAGGGTGTGGCCCTTGATCCTTTACCATTATGCAAGGTTGCACCCTCCTCAGCCTCACCATCTCACGGGAATGTACATGTGAATGTGCCGTAACGGAAGAAGAGGAACAACAGCCTGACACGTCCATGGCATATGGATTACAGCGTTTTCATGCTCATCAAACCATTCAGTGACCACTCGTGCCCTGTAGATGGGGGCATTGCCATCCTATGGGGGAATAGCCATGGTAGCCAAAATAATGGCCTGCCCAGCATTTTATACATGACCCTAAGCATGTTAATTGCTTAATTCATTCAGGAACCACACTTGTGTGGAAGCACCTGCTTTCAATATACTTTCTATCCTGCATTTACTCAACTGGTTCCATTATTTTGGCAGTTGTGGTACTTGTAACTCTTTCTGCACAAGCAGTTTGTTGTATATTTACAGTAAGTCCATCAGCACTGCATAAATAGCATGAAACAACATGTATTTCCGATAAGGCTATGTACTTAAGCAGTATGAAATAAGACAGAATTTCAGCTTCACACTGTGATGTGCTGTATTGGACTGCCTGGCATGGCAGCCTATCCAAAAGGACACACCAATATAAATAAATAAGTAGAGAAGATGTGCTCTTGAAGCTGTATTACTGGGCTGAGGGCTTAAGCTTAGGGAGTGGGAATGAGGGACAAATTTAGCTCAAGATCTTAGAATAACTAGGTAGGGATAAAGCTTATAAAAAGTGCAAATGGCTGCACTTCTGGACGGTGTGCTTAAGGCCCAGAATGAATTGCTGACTGTCATGTTTCAATATGGATAGGCTTACGTAGAAAGGTTGTTTTTTTTACTAAGAAAGTTCAAGATAAATAGTTTGAATCTTCAAATCAACAGAATAATAATGAGTTAAAAGTGAGCCTGAATAAACAAATCTTATAACACCTTCATGACGATAAGTCACCCTCTTTGTCTTACGTTCACTTAACTTACCACTAGACATGCTTATGTTGCTGAGTTGTGTTATGCCATGTTGTAAAACAATCATCTTTTCACTCTCTCTCCTGTGGCCAAGACAGATGTTCCACAGATGTTCCTCCCTCCCTCTGGACCTCTGCTCCTCTAGCTCCTCCAGCACCACCTTGCCCAAACCTCACCAGAATGATGTCACTATCTTTCTTCTCTCTCTCTCTCTCTCTCTCTCTCTCTCTCTCCCTCTCCCTCTCCTCTCTCTCCCTCTCCCTCTCCCTCTCCCTCTCCTCTCTCTCCCTCTCCCTCTCCCTCTCCCTCTCCCTCTCCCTCTCCCTCTCCCTCCCTCTCCTCTCTCCCCTCTCCCTCTCCCTCTCCCTCTCCCTCTCCCTCTCCCTCTCCCTCTCCTCTCTCTCCCTCTCCTCTCTCTCTCCGTGGAGTCAATAGTGTTGCTAGCTGCTGCTCTTAAAGCCATTACCGATATGCTCCGGCCAAGTGTGAAACCTCTGTCTGCTCTTATCAGCAACCCAACTCTCATCAACACCCCATTTCCAGGAAAAGTCCATGATAGTATAGCACACGCATACATTTTTGATCACTTGGAGGTGTTATCCTGAGGGAAACTTTATAAGTGTGTGGAACAGTACATAATATGCATATCGGTGTTGATAAACATATTAACCTATCCGCCCCCTCGGAAATCTGATTGGCATAATAAAGCAATCCTCATCAAAATCTGTCTGTTTAAGCTAGACATATCGGCCAATGGCAGCTTTCCGCATCTGCGGTGGAAGGTGGCCGAGTGAAAGCGGTGTTTCAGACCATGCCTCATCCTGAATATCGATATTCTCAGGTAAACGTCTGTAGCGTCCGAACGGTTTGGCCTACAAAACTAATATGACCACTATATGGAAAGGTAAGACTCTCACAAACATGTGCATGTCAGTTGTTCTTCTCACAAGACTCTTCTGAAGATAGACCGATACCCGTTTAAAAAAATGATGGAGTATATACCTGGAAGTAGTTTAGTGCCCCATTTTTTTTTTGTAAATGGGAAAAAAAATGTCATAAAATATATAAAGGGTATAGATTCTGACATTTGTTGATACATATATTTGATTACCTTGGCTCAACGTAGCTGCTGTTTCAAAATAACAAGCCTAAAAAGAAATACGTATTAGAAGACAGTAAGATAAATCAGATTAGTTTAATTAAACTATGAACATTTTCATAACAGAATGAATAAAATATCGGAGTCAATGGAAACACGTTTTTTCTTTGAAAAGACAAAGTTATGGAGATTTATGAGCACTTTAAGAACTAGCAGAATTCCATTACCTTACATCTCTATTATGATCTTTACACAATAAAAGGCAGAATAAAAGATTTAATAAATGGACCTGTCTATAAAGTCAAATGGATTTGGCGAAGGCTGTGGGGTGGGAGTGGGGTGGGAGGGGGGGGGGGGCGAAGAGAGAGAGAGAGAGAAAAGAATATACTCTGTAGCCATTATAACAAGAGAATAGTGGGGAGCTGTAAGAAATGGATTAGCTAGCAATGTTAAACACCTTTTGGTTTCAATTAAAAGAGTGAGCTGGCATTGTTCTACTTGAGCTCTTTTGGTTAAGCCAAGTACAAAGAGCCTTGACATAGAACAACCTGTGTTGTGTGATAAGTAAAACATTCACTTCGGTGTTTAACTTTCAGTTATCTTTACATTACAAATAAGATTTAAACACAAGGTTCGCCTCATGACTTTGATGGTCGATATGGGGCAGTTCCACATAATGTTTCGGTTTCTGAATATCAGAGCATCACATATAGTATTTTGTACACGGTGCAGAGAAGCATCTGTAGGTAGTGTGTATAAAAAAAACGTACAGCGCCTGTAGGCAGTAAGTGGCTTGGCACCGTATTTTACATTTCTATGTATGAGCTGCTGTTGAACAGTGGGAGAGCCACAGTAGGAGAATGATTTCCAAAGCATCTGTATGTCCTCCTTCACACAGACAGACGCACACACCAACACACACATACACACAAACACACAAACACACACACACACACACACACACACACACACACACACACACACACACACACACACACACACACACACACACACACACACACACACACACACACAAGCAAATTCCCCCAACCTTTCCCATTGGTTATTCCACCAACATGTGTTAGCCCCAAGGTGGCTAATTTGGAATGTAATAATCTATTTAATCACAACTAATCATTATTGATCCCCTGTTAAAAGCTATTTACCCAGAGGCCCGTGGGCCGGTACGGAGAGAGGGAGAGAGGGAGAGAGCGAGAGAGAGGGAGAGAGAGAGAGGGAGAGAGAGAGAGAGAGGGAGAGAGAGAGAGAGAGAGAGAGAGAGAGAGAGAGAGAGAGAGAGAGAGAGAGAGAGAGAGAGAGAGTGACGGGTATTGCCCGGTCTGTCGTTTATTACCCATTCCACGCTGCCTGCTGCCCTGAGGGCTGGCTTGTTGGGAGATAACAAATAATATATGTGTCCGCTGTGAAGGATCGCACGGAATGGCACACAAAAACCATGCACAGGACCTTACACACACGCACACACATACACATAGGCACACATAGGCACACATAGGCACACACACACACACACACACACACACACACACACACACACACACACACACACACACACACACACACACACACACACACACACACACACACACACACACACACACACACACAACACACACACACACACACACACACACACACACACACACACACACACACACACACACACACACGCACATACACATACACACACAGACACAGACACACTCACACACAAACACACTCACACACACACACACAAACACACTCACACACACACACACACACACACACACTCCCCTATGTATCTCAAGTAATTAAAGCCTACCAGCTGATATGTCAGGCCACATCCTCCTTCTGGCCCGTAGCTTCTCCTGGAGACGTCATCCTGGAGATGTCCTGGTCTTATCAGGTCTATATTGATCCCAGTCACAGGAAGTTACGGAATTTGTGTTTATTTTGGGGAGAGGAGAGAGAGGACGCAACTGTCAGGAGGACAGAGATGACAGGACTCTGAAGAGCGTTCTGACAGGATAACTAAATGACTGACTTTCTGATTATGGTGCATTTTACAGATTGGTAACAAAAGCATCCAGGGAATCTCAAGAGTCTTTCCTAACTAAATGATGACTTCCTGGGCTTGTGTAGGGAGGTTTTCTGCTCTGACGTGGGTAACATAACCAGGGACCTTGATTCACATATGCATAGCTTTTGTTGACTTTGATTCTTGTGCTGGTGTCTGCAAACGACAAGAAAGACACCTGTATCATTGTTTTCTGAGATTGTAATTAAAACAGATTAAGGTCAAATAAATGATTGGGGAGATTTGTATCATGATGACTTCCTCAGTTGTGTATGAAGCAGACATTAGCATCTTCATCTGAGAATGAAGTAATTGTGACCTCGAGACATGCCTTAATAAATTGGCATTTCCTTATATGGAAGTCTCATTATTTAACAGAGAATGGCCTCAAACATGTCATCCACAGAGATAGAGATGCATTTACATCAGTGGAGCCTCCTCCTCAGAGGAAGGGGAGGACCATCCTCTTCAGTGAATTACATTTTTTTTAAAATAGTGAAACATTAAAAAAATCTTCCTTTTTTGATAAAACTATATTAAATATATTAAATAATTGATTAAAACACACTATTTTGCAATGAAGGTCTACAGTAGCCTCAACAGCGCTCTGTAGGGTAGCACCATGGTGTAGCCGGAGGACAGCTAGTTTCCGTCCTCCTCTCACTTTAATACAAAACCTAGGAGGCTTGCGGTTGTCACCCCCTTCCATAGACTAACACAGTAAAACATGACTGTAAAGAATTCATTATAACAACAACAAAGGACTTAAGAAACAGACTTTCAAATTAAAGGGAACTTCTTGGCAGGGAAAAAATATTTGGAATAAATGTGAATATACTCATTTGAATAAACCAACCATAAAATAACACAATATATGTTACAACAGGTGTAAATAGATGTATCGTGACAGTGTTATGAAGATATTATGACAGGTTATGACAAGTTATGTCAGCTGTTATGACATTTTATGACATGGTTATGACCGTGTATTACAAAGTTAATATTTTATTGTGTTTGGTTGACAACTCAACCAAATATCAACATTTGAAATAGATTTATATTCTGCTTGGATACTGTACTTCCATCTGTACCACTGACTTAATCTGGCTTTAATTCCAGTTTGTTTTACAATTAGTAATTGATATGTTGGATTCATGTCTCTATTTCAACCAAAAATAAAACCCAAAGAATAGGACTAAATCAAATCAAAATGTAAATGCAGTTTAAATAAAGTTTGATTTGCAGAAAATACACGTCCTTCGAATGTTGATATTTGTTTGCGTTGACAACCAAACACATTTCAACATCACTAAATATTATTAAATTTGAAATCAACCAGAGCTTGAAACCCTAGGTCTATTGTATTGTCTATTTTTAGTCGAATTCTGGGTTCAATTGAAACAATTGCTGTTGTTGGAATCATTGAAGATATACTGTATGAGGGATAAAGTATGGTCACATTTAATTTGCTATGTTAAACCTACCCTTTGGAATGACTTCGATAGCAACAGCGAATCTATTTAGTTTTCACAATAACAAATTGGTACTCGTCAGTGATAAATATCATAGCTGGGCTTTTATTGTAATGGGTGCGTGCTAGTGGCAGGGAGGTCAGGCGCAGGAGATAAACGGAGCAGTTTAATGGTATAAACGGAGCAGTTTAATGGTATAAACGGAGCAGTTTAATGAATATACAAAACCTCAGAAAACCAAAATATACTAAATAAAATAAGAGGGTGCAAAACCCATCGCACACCAGAACATAACTTGCACCAATACATACAACAAACAATCACCGACAAGGACATGAGGGGAAACAGAGGATTAAATACACAACATGTAATTGACGGGATTGGAACCAGGTGCGATGGAAGACAAAAACAAAACCAATGGAAAATGAAAAATGGATCAGTGCTGGCTAGAAGGTCGGTGACGTCGACTGCCGCCCAAACAAGGAGAGGGACAGACTTCAGCGGAAGTCGTGACAGTACCTCCCCCCGACGTGTGGCTCCAGCTGCGCGTCGACACCGGCCTCGGGGACGACCTGGAGGGCGAGGCTCAGGGCGATCCGGATGGAGATGGTGGAACCCCGGCAGCATTGAAGGATCCAACACGTCCTCCATCGGAACCCAGCATCTCTCCTCACGACCATACCCCTCCCGGTCCACGAGGTACTGAAGGCCCCTCGCCCGACGTACGCCGGGGCCCCCTCGATGTCCAGAGGGAGCGGAGGAATCTCCCGCACCTCAGACTCCTGGAGCGGGCCAGCCACCACCGGCCTGAGGAAAGACACATGGAACGAGGGGTTAATGTGGTAATCGGGGGGAAGCTGTAACCTGTAACAGACCTTGTTCACTCTCCTCAGGACTTTAAATGGCCCCACAAACCACGGACCCAGCTTCCAACAGGGCAGGCGGAGGGACAGGTTTCGGATCGAGAGCCAGACCCGGTCCTCACTGCGGTGACAGTCTGCACCAACTTTCTGGCTCAGCATGGCGAGCTGAAGGTGGACATGGGCGGTGTCCCATGTTTCCTCCGTGCGCCGGAACCAGTCGTCCACTGCAGGAGCCTTGGTCTGACTCTGATGCCAAGGAGCCAGAACCGGCTGATACCCCAATACACACAGGAAGGGAGAGAGGTTAGTGGAGGAGTGGTGTAGCGAGTTCTGGGCCATCTCTGCCCAGGGCACGAACGCTGCCCACTCCCCCGGCTGGTCCTGGCAATAAGACCTCAGAAACCTACCCACATCCTGGTTAACTCTCTCCACCTGCCCATTACTCTCGGGGTGAAAACCTGAGATAAGGCTGACCGAGACCCCCAGATGTTCCATGAACTCCCTCCAGACCCTTGACGTGAACTGGGGACCCCGATCAGACACTAAATCCTCAGGCACCCTGTAATGTCGGAAGACGTGTGTAAACAGGGCCTTCGCAGTCTGTAAGGCCGTAGGGAGACTGGGACAAAGGAAGAGACGACAGGCCTTAGAAAAACGTGATTGGAACCAGGTGTGATGGAAGACAAGACAAAAACAATGGAAAATGAAAAATGGATCAGCGATGGCTAGAAGGTCGGTGACGTCGACCGCCGAACACCGCCCGAACAAGGAGAGGGGCCGACTTCGGCGGAAGTCGTGTGACATTTATCAAATTGTAGTTCTGCGTCTTAATTTGACGTATTTCACAGTACAATACAAATGACTCGTCCACATGAATCAATAGTTGTCATTTTATTTTTGAATCATAATGACAATCCCCTTTGCAGCACAATCTTCCCCCAAAATCCACACAATCTCCCCCCAAAATGCCATACCTGGCTGTAAATGCAGAAACAGAGATATGACATGTCTGGCCCTTTTAATTATGGCATGTGGTCCCGTCTGTGGTGCCATCTGTAGATTATGGAGTATGTTGCCTTTATAAATACGACATATTTTGCCGTATGTCAGCTGGCAGTCAAACGTCAAAAGTTAAATAGAAACTAACCTTGACGGTTCTTTTTAGGTATGAATTCCAAATGGTTAAGGCAACGGTCAAGGTTTGGGAAAGATTTAATCTAGAAATACAGAAATTACAAAACAAGTGCCTAGCACTGGGATTGAACCAGTGATCCACAGCGAACCAGGCTCCCGGTTTAAGCCCATCCTCAACACATTAGATGGTAGTAGGAGCTCCAGGTCCAGCCATATGGTCCAGCAATATGAGGGGTTAGATGTTGTTTGAGAACCTGGCCATATGAGTAAAAGACAGACAGACCCTCTGGTTGTTTCTTAGCCTATAAACCATTAAACCTGCCATGGCCCTCTCCTCTCTCTCTTGATAGATATACTTTGTCCGTTTATTGAATACATGTAGCTGTATCCAATCAGTGTCATTGGATTTGCCCCGAATGCCACCTTATTTCACAATATAGGCCCTGGTCAAAAGTAGTGCAGTATATAGGGAACAGGGTCCCATTTGATATGCATCCATTGTGTCTCCTCTATGGCAGGCCGTTTTAAATCTACTTCCAAAAAGCCTGGATTCCTATTAGCGTCTGAGTAACCGCCTCTGTATTTTATACCATGGGTTTTATGGGGCCGCCAATGTCACTGCATCAGAGGGAGCTTGTCTGTACATGAATCTCTTCATGCCAGGAACCTTCAACCCCATTATCTGGGTGAAGTGCCCTTCCTTCCCTCAGCTATTTGTATCTGCCCATAGTCCCGCACCATTACCTTTCCACTGCCTAATAGCTCTTTAGGCTTCTTTCTGTCTTCAACACATTTTCTCTATCCTAGCTCCTTTTGTTGTTCAACTTTTTTCCCTCCTCTTCTTAGTTACTCTGAAATGCTGGTCAGTCACACTCCAGCTTGGAGTTATTTAAGTGTAATATAACTGTCTGATACAATTCAAACGAACATTGGGTACACAGGCAGTGGCTTGCCGCAGTTTCCTGAGCCCCCCCCCCCCCCTGCAAGGTCTGAGCAAGGCCCCCTATTTTTGGGGGGTGAAAAACCGCAAACTTCCTACAATTCCACACATTTGCATTTTTGGCACCCTCTGAGCCCGTGGGTTGCCGGGGGGGGGGGGTGTGTGGTCTGCCAGTGTACTCAGAATTGACCAAGTACTGAGATGATGCCACATTTACTTTAAGATGTATCCTTATGTATGCAGTAGTTTAAGTTCCTCAACCACATTTGAAGAAGTCACTGACTGCTGTTGCGTACGTAAATAATTGATTATATGCTCTGCATGGTTTTCTATCTGCCTATTCATGCACGGCGGACTTTCAAGTCACCTTACTGAGACAAAATAAATTCTAGAGGATAATAGAACATTTGTTTTTATCTTTCTCTATGTGTTTAAATGTGATTAACAGTTGGCTTGACACCGCATGTCACATTAATAACAATGTAGTGGGAAAAAGGCAATCAATAATTGACAAGATAAATATTGATAATGATTAATAATACTCTGTAGGGTTACACTGGCTGATAAAGAAAATGAAGTATTAGTGTCATGTGATGACTTATCACCACAGCTCATTAAGCAGGTGTGAACGAGGGATGAGAGAGAGATAGAGGGAGAGATGAGGAAGAGGGAGAGGGGGAGAGAGAGAGAGAGAGATGGAGACAGAAAGATGGAGAGGGAATGCCACACCGAGGAGGAGCAGGGGGAGAGAGACATTTGCTGTGACATCACCCCTTCTCTGCACTCGGAGGGCGTTGGGAAATCAACTGAGAGCCCATATCTGTACTAATCTGCAGTAGCTGATGGTGATAGAGATCTAGAGGTTATTACTAGCAGAACGCTCACTGTGTTACTCCTTCTCCTCTCCTCCACATCTTTCTCTCCTTCTTTCCTGCTCCTCCCCTCCTCTCCTCCTCTCCTCTCCTCTTCTCCTTTCCTGCCCTCTTCCCCTCTTTTATTCTTCTTCTTCCCTCCCCTCCCTCCTCTCCTCCTCTCTGTTGCTACTGTGTCAGTAGTGAAGTGACAGCTAATGAAAACGAATGGCACATTTGTATGTCGTTAGCGGTAGATAAGCAGGTGCTTGGGAACGACAGGGGGATCACTGTGCTCACATACAGTTCAGCAGTGATTATTCAGAGGTTAACGGCGAGCGTGACATAAGTGTTATAGCTACTCCACATCTCATGTAGGCTGGCGGCTAGATTCACTCAGCTGTAGAATATTTCCATTTTCTCTTTACAGTCAAATTAAAGGTGTTTGTGCCAACAATAAGGCACATATCCTATATGATTTGAATGAAACTACACTGAGTGTACAAAACGTTAGGAACAATATTGAGTTGCACCCCCTTTTACCCCCAGAACAGCCTCAATTCACCCGGACATGGATCTACAAGGTGTCAAAATCATTCCACAGGGATGCTGGCCCATGTTGACTCCAATGCTTCCCACAGTTGTGTCAAGTTGGCTGGATGTCCATTGGGCGGTGGACCATTCTTGATACACACTAGAAAGCGTGATAAACCCAGCAGTGTTGCCCTTCTTGACACAAACCGGTGCACCTGGCACCTATACTCCCATACCCTGTTCAAAGCCACTGAAATCTTGTGCCTTGCCCATTCACCCTCTGCATGGCACACATACACAATCCATGTCCTCAATTGTCTCAAGACTTAAAAAATCCTTCTTTAATCTGTTTCCTCCTCTTCATCTACACTGATTGAAGTGGATTTAACAGGTTAAATCAATAAGGGATCCTAGCGTTCACCTGGATTCACCTGCTCAGTCTATGACACGGAAAGAACAGGGGTTCCTAATGTTTTGTACACTCAGTGTATATCATATACATAGTAAAACAGGCATATTACCAGGAAAATGTTGCCACAGTGAAATGAAAGACAGAATATTAGGAGGATCCATGGACTGAACCTGTCATCTTCCTTCTCAGAACTATAGGTTTTAGATGACAAGCCTCATAAATGGGTTATCTAAAATCCAATATATATCGGAGGAAAGATTGCAGTAGAACAGTGGGCTTGACTGTGTCTTCCTGATCCATAACTTTCCCATGAACCAGGGGACCATTTATTGTCGATTCTGTACGAAGGATGGCCTGTCAGTTCAGTGGGAGGGAGTCGGAGCTGCTCTTCTGTTTATTTTCAAATCAATACTCAATTACTATAAGGAAGATCCACTCCCTCACCCCATTTCCAATATGAAATTATAGACTGGAGCAATAACACTAAGTCAAGGCAAGCTAGTGTCCATTAACTCATGACGATAAAGAAGGATAACTACCAGGCGTTTTACACCAGCTGCCTCTCTTTATACCACCTTCCTTCCTCCTCCACTCTTTTGGTGCCTAATTAATCACTTTGAAAAAGACCCTTTAGGACGTGACTGATGACCAGAGAAAACAATTTTCAACCCTAAGAGCCTTTTAATTCTAAGTCGGGGACGAGCTCATTGACTGAAACTCACAACAACCCATCAATGCTAGTTTTTAATGCGCTTCCTCTTTTGTTATTGAGAAGAATGGAGAGGCATCGTAGCTTCCTGCTCCTCTTCATAACTCAAGTAATTGATTCGGTAAATGCCAAACATTTGCCAGAGGATAAAAGTACTGTCGATGGGCGACGGCAGGGTGTGTGTAAATTACTCCATTTAGAGACCTTTGGGGTTATTTATGATTGAGCAGATATAGAAGTGACTGATTCTGAAAACACAGGGCTACAAAAAGGCCTGAGTGAAAAGTCAAAGGTACCCCTGTTTAGGGCCCACTTCAAAAAAGTGGGTGTGACAGTTCCTGTCACATCGGTTGTTGGAAATGCCCCTCCGAAACCTGAAACCTTGGCATCTTGGGTTGCCAGAAAATGGATGAGCCATCATTCTTCCATTGTAACACAGAATGACAGACAAGCAAGCCTTGCTCCCGCAGAAGTAGGGTAGTACAAGACTGAAGGCGAAATCCAGTCTGGTGGGAAACAATGACAGAGGTTGTGTCCCAAATGGCACCGTATGCCGTTTATAGTGCACTACTTTTGACCAGGGCCCAATGGGCTCTGGTCAAATGGAGTGCAATAAGAGAATAGGTTGTGGTTTTGTTCGTATCCAGAGGTTTTTATAACTACAGTAATATAATTAGCATTCAACAGCAGGGTGACGATACCATTGACACTGACAAAGGCGCCATGTGACATTGTGACACCTTTGAAAAGGCTGTGTTCTAAAAAGGATAAACAGAACAGAGCATGGACTGTGAGATAAAGTGGATACCTAAGGGAAGTAAAGACCTTTGTCAGACTGACAGAGAGAGAAAGAGTGAGAGAGTGAGAGAGAGGGAAAGAGAGAGAGAGAGAGAGAGAGAGAGAGAGAGAAAGAGAGAGAGAGAGAAAGAGAGAGAGAGAAAGGGCAAAGTTAACTCTTTGGCCTAGTCACACATCTATCAGCCATGTGATGTGCTGCTCTGTTGACAGGGGCGAACTGGGACCAGAAATCTAACACACCGGCCCATTTCTTTCCTTGAGGCCACCGTTATGAGCCAGATAATGATCATTTTTAATTAGCCAGATAATTATTTAGTTAGACAGGCCCACTGGGCTAAAAAGTGACCAGCCCATCTAGCATTTACCCCAAATGCCAGATGGACAGTCTGCTCCTGTCTGTTGATACTAGCTTTACCAATCTGAGTCCCTGTTAAACAGATAATCACTCAAAATAACATACTGTCTGCTCATTGAGGTCATTTCCACTTGACAGTCCTAGCAGCATAAATATTCTAGAATTCTGTATGAATTCTGTAAATACATTAAAAACAGATAGAAATGTGTTTCAGAT